>NC_084824.1:1974719-2097014 GCF_958449725.1 Rosa rugosa
AACATATAAAATATAATCTAATTAGCAGAAGTTTATTAGCATGATATTTTATAAAACTAACAAACATAACTAGCAAAATTTTATTAGCATGATATTTTCTAAAACTAGTAACATATCAAATCTAACCTAATTAGCAGAAGTTTATTAGCATGATATTTTATAAAACTAACATGCATGTCAAATCCAACATAACATTTATTAGCATGATATTTTATAAAACTAACATGTCAAAATCCAACATAATTAGCAAAAGTTTATTAGCATGATATTTTCTAAAACTCCACTAATATCCCAAAAGAAACGTGTTTTAAAATCTCAATTGACTACATGGATAAAACTTTCTAAATCCGCCGCTAAGTTTCTGAGAATTCAGATATGATTTTCCACAAAAATGGAAAAGTTTACGTCGACATACATAGGGCATCATCCTGCGTATCAGATCTCTTTCTAAAACTCTCTTCTTTTACGTCATTCACACTCACCCAACTCTCTCACAAGTTGATAGTATTTGTACATTTCTGCGACTACATAAAGGTGGCGGTGTTAGAACCTCAGACGAAACACAAATCCAAGACCAAAGAAAAATGGAGAGCAATAGAGAATACAGAGGTCATGTTGTGGTGCTTCCTTATCCTAGCCAGGGCCACATCAACCCTCTCCTCCAATTTGCAAAGCGCCTAGCCTCTAAAGGCGTCAAGGCCACACTAGCCACAACCAGTTACACTGTCAGCTCCATTAGCGTCCACAACATCGGAGTCGAGTCCATCTCCGATGGTTTCGACGAGTCTGGTTTTGCTCAAGCGGCCGATGAGGAAACATTTCTTCAGTCGTTCAAGGCCAATGGCTCGAGAACCCTATCCCAAGTCCTGAAGAAGTTCGAAGACTCCGAGTTCCCGGTGAATTGTGTTGTGTATGATTCCTTTCTGCCTTGGGCTCTTGATGTGGCCAAGGAACATGGCATATATGGAGCCACTTTTTTCACCAATTCGGCTACTGTGTGTAGCATTGTGTGTCAAATTCATCATGGACTATTTTCTCTGCCGTTTAAGCCTGAAGACATGCCCTTGCTGATTCCTGGCCTGCCTCCACTGAACCTTCTTGACCTGCCAAGTATGCTTCAGAAACCAAATAGTCACCCAGCTTACTTGAAGATGAAATTGAACCAGTATTCTAACTTGGACGAGGCTGACTGGATCTTTGGAAATACTTTCCAAGCACTAGAAGGCGAGGTATGGATCGATATTTTAATTTAATAGTTAATTTGCATGATTATTCGTCATCGGAAATGTTGTATATATATAGCTAATTTAAGAGCCTGATGAATCTCTTCGATCGAGTCGACATCTTGTGACACAGTTTTTAACATCACTCGTGGTAGAATAATATTCAAAAGCAACAACAGATCGACTTAATTAAGTAGCAATTTAGTGTTAAAAAAAATCAGTTGGGGGCACCGGACTATTTATAACGTAGGTTTTTTTTTTTTTTTTTGGTGAATTATTTATAATGTAGGTTTGTGAAACATGTTAATGATGTTATGTCTATCTATATATCGTACACATGTTTTGCTAGTACTAATTGTGGTTTTGATCTTGTACATGTGTTTCATAATTAAAGGCTGCCAAAGGAGTAGCAAAGCTGTGGCCAGCAAAGTTGATTGGCCCTATGGTCCCTTCAGCTTATTTGGATGGTCAGATCAAAGGGGATAGAGGATATGGAGCAAGCCTATGGAAGCCTCTTGGTGAAGAATGCATCAAATGGCTAGAAGCAAAGGCACCTAGATCAGTGGTGTATGTCTCCTTTGGAAGCATGGTGTCCCTGACAGCAGAGCAGATGGAAGAGTTTGCGTTGGGCTTGAAAGAAAGTGGGGTACACTTTCTGTGGGTGGTAAGAGCATCTGAACTGAGTAAATTGCCGAATGAAAGCATTGACTCAGTAAAGGAAAGGGGTCTACTAGTGACTTGGTGTAACCAGCTGGAAGCTTTGGCACATGATGCAATTGGGTGCTTTGTGACTCATTGTGGTTGGAATTCGATTCTCGAAGGGCTCAGCCTTGGGGTTCCAATGGTTGCAGTGCCAAAGTGGGCTGATCAAATGACCAATGCTAAGTTTGTGGAGGAGATTTGGGAGGTTGGAGTCAGAGCCAAGGAAGATGATGGGGGAATTGTGAGGAAAGAAGAATTTGTTGGGTGTCTGAAGGAAGTGATGGAGGGAGAGAGAAGCAAAGAGATTAAGAAGAATTCGAGTAAATGGAGGGAGTTAGCTAAGAAGGAAATCAGTGAGGGGGGAAGCTCAGACAAGTGTATTAGTGAATTTGTAGCGCATTTGTGTGCTAATCAGACAGGAGAGGTCAAGACATTCCTGAATGACAAGGATTATTGAATACATATTCATATTCAGACGATTCTTAGTGAAGTTAAATATTTGATTTAAGCGTTATCTGATATTAATAAAGATTGCTGTTTTTTTTTTATTTGGTTTTGCCCACTTTGTTTTCTCTTATTCACTTTTTTTCAATCTTCTTTCATTTTTTTGTTAATTTTAATGAAACATCGAAGCAGATGAAAATAAAAGAAACACAACATACCCATTGAGCAATTAGGCCTAGCATAGGTGAGTCGAGAGGTTAAAGTATAAAGAGGTGGGTTTGTGCTTGTTGTATGTTTAGTTTCGGTCTCATTATTGTCGTGCATTTTGTTATCGCGATAACCAGTCCTTTATTTCTCAACTAACCCTCACCACGTAGCTAACCTCAATTGCATAAAAATGGAATCCAGTAAAAATGAACTAGTACTTGATACATAATGCAACATAAAATTGGTACGAGGGAATTAACTACCTCCGTGCAGATTCTACAAACTCTCCAGTAGAGTCTTCACATACATCTTTCTTAGAGAGCTTATTCAAGATATGAGCCTGAACTTTCCTGCCTCCTAAACCCAAAAACCAACAATTCAATAAAAAATGATCATTCTGGGAAAACAAAACTAGTTGTGTTCGAAAGAGACTTAATGCTATGCCATTAGCAAAAACGGAAATTGAGTGCGGTTGAGCTTAATGCTACTGGGCTGATCATGATCATACCAAATGTTAACTAGAATCGGGCATATCTACTAATAATCCAGGCATGTACGATTCTAGCTAATCTTGAAGCTCGTGGTTATCAGGCACATCGGTTTTGAACTTTTTACTATTGGTTTATTTGCGACTGGGCTACTAATACAAATACTATATTGGAGCATCAAAAGCATAAAGCAGAGAAGGGTCGACCACGTCAGACGCGACGTCATCCAACGCCACGCACCTTTTCAATTTGAAATGAATTAGGTATACTACCCACAAATTGGTTTGAATTCAAAAGTGGGCACATGGTATTAATTGCTAATTTGTTATCTCTATTAGTCTACTTTTTTTTTTCCCTTCCCATCACATTTTAGAAATTACTCTCGATGAAATTTTTTTCAATAATAATATACTTATACACAAGTATTTTGACTATTTCTTATTTAGCCAAATTGCTCTTTGTTTAGCTTGTTTGAGCTTCTTCCTGTCTCTATTCGCTCTTTATATTTATGGGTAATATTTGTCTATTTGAAGATGGGTTCTCATATTTCCAGTTTCTATTCTCAAAAAAAAAAAAAAAAAGTTTGGTTTTTCAGTTAATGTCAAATTGAGTGATATATTGTTCAAATGTACCAATAGGTGGGCTAATTCTAGTAATTTTTTTACCTCTAAATATAAAAGAAGAAGAAATATTGAAAAATATCAATTAACATTTTGGTTTGAAGTTGTTCGAACCGCAGGCCCCCTCAAGTAGGTGTCGTAGGCCCACCACAACTGGAGTGAAGGCCCAATCCAACAGCCGAAAAGATCACACCGACCATATGTACAAAAGCAATAGTCTCATAAAGCCAAATTAGAAATTACAGAGACGAGAGAATAGGGCAAGGGCAAATTTCCTTTCCTCGAATCGGTGGTCCTAGATCTGACGGCGCCGGCGATCGACTCGGTACTCGGCGCCGGGAGTAGTTTCAGTGGTTCGGTCCGGCGGTTCAAATCTTCGACGGCGGTCGACTCGAAGATGAGCAGGTAAAAATTTCCTTACATCTCAGTTAGGAATCGAAGTATTCGTCGTCTCCTTCAATATTTTGCTCTCAACAGCAAAGAAATCACTCTGATTGCGCTAATGCTCTATCTACTTTTTTTAGTGGTTTAGTAAGAATATGCTTATTTTGTAGGGAGAGACCAAAAGGAATGGAAATTCACATTTACTTTTCTACATGTTTAAGTCGGTAGATAATGTGATCTCTGAAATATATTTATTGATTAGTGCTGCATTTGCTAAGATATTTATTAAGCATTATACTGGAAATATCAAAAATTTTGGCTATATCACTCGCTTTGAATGAACCAGGTTGGATAAATGGGATTTTTGTTGATCAAGTTGGCTTATATGATGCATGATTGGTCCAAAAACTAATTTTCCAAAGCTTTTGTGTTCTTCGTCGTTGTATGGACAAGGCCTATTCCTTAAACAACACGTCCATTGTGTAACTTTGTTTCTAACTATAGTCAAGAATCCTTTGTCAATAATTTCCTTTTGAAACATCTGTTAGTTTATGATCAATCAGTTGGATCAAACTTGTCTTCTGTTCTGCCCAACTTTCCATCAACGCTGTTTGATATCCAGGACTTGCTGTTTTTCCTATAGACTGTAGTGTTTTCTGCTTTCTCCTCTCTCACCCTATTCCTTTCTGTATATGGCTGGCTAATGAAAATAATTATAAATGTGTTGTGTTACATGGTTGGGATTGCCTGACTACCTTTTACATTTTGATATTTTTCCTAGGATACCATTACTTTGCTGTCCAGCTGTGGGGTTTCTACTTTCTCATTTGAAATATGCACTTGTTGAGCTGAAGTCCTATACTATCTCTCTTATGCTATGAACATGACATCCAGTTACTTATGCTATCCTAAAATCAGAAAGCCCGTTGAATTTTTGGAATGTGGCCCAGTTGACCTGCCACAGTAATACAGTGGTTTGTATACTTGTGAAGTCCCCGAGGTCTATTGCTAAACAGCAATATTGGATATCTGCTTATTGGACTATGGCAAGATTTCAGGTATTGTCCGTTCTTATTGTTTGGATTGCATCTTTACTTTAGGCATGTATACTTCCATTTGATGTTGACTTTTTGGCTGCCTTGGTAACTATTTTTGTATACTAATGTTGTTTTTTAATATGACTTTTCAACACTAAAATTCTCCTTATTAAAGCTGTTCAGTGTTGTCATCTTTGTGATTGAATCATATCTGACTTCTTCCCCAGGGAGAGAAGTGCCTTAGGAACCCAGATTTGAGGCATAAACTAAACACTCTTAAGTTTTTAATAATTTTTTCCCCATTGCCATCTCTGGTAGAGCCAGAAAATATATCAGTGGGGCACCCCATGCCAAGACATGGTGTGAGGTCAGAAACTGAAGATGGAGAGGTGACAGGTAATGGGTGAGGTCTGAAAGTGAGAGGAAAACTTACAACCAAAGAAACAGGGAAGACTGGTAAATTTTTAAGGTGACTGTTGAATCATTCTACACTTTATACTTAAATACCTGAAAATCTGAGATGGGGCATAGGGACGTGTTGCACCCCTAACTACAATATGCGAAGTAGCATATATTGAAACATTTTTTTTTAATAAGAATATGCTCGTTTCATAGAGAGATAGAGACCAAAAGGAGTTGAAATTTACATTTACTTCTACCTGTTTTATTTTTGTTTTATTCTGTGGCAACATACTTTTCTACCTGTTTAACTTGGTAGATTGTGATCTCTTTTGACTGTACCACTCACTTTGAATGAATAGAAACCAGGTAGGATAAATGGATTTTCATTATTGATCAAGTTGGTTGTTTGATGCATCTTCTTCACTTGGTTGGTCCCAAGACTAATATCCCAAGGCTTTTGTGTGTTCTTCTGTTCCTTGCATGCATAAGGCCTATACGTAGAAATTAAACCTTTCAAAAGGAAATTCCTGACAAAGGATTCTTGACTAACCCATTTTAGTATAGATAAAGAAATAAACTGACATTATTTTTATTAGTTTATGATCAATCAATTGGATCTGCCTTATCTGTTCTGCATCAACTTTCCATCAAAACACAGTTTGATATCCAAGACTTGCTGTTTTCCTATAGACTGCATGTTTTCTGTTCTCTACTTTCTCTGCCTATTCATTTCTGGATATGGCTGGATGTTACATGGTTGAGACTGCCTGACTACCCTTTACGTGTTGATCTTTTTCCTAGGATACCATTACTTTGCTGTCCAGCTGTGGGGGTTTCTACTTTCTCGTTTGAAAAATGCACTTGTTGAGCTAAAGTTCTATATTATTCCTCCTATGCTATGACCATGACATCCAGTTAATTATGATAAAAAAAGCCTGTTGGATCTTTGACATGTGGCTCAGTTGACCAGCCACAGTGGTACATTGGTTTATATACTTTGGGAAGTCTCCTGAGGTCTACTGCTACACATCAATATTCTGAAGTGTCACCCAAGCCACACCATGCAGATTTTTTTGCATTGGGACAGTGGTAAGATATCAGGTATTGTCTATTCTTATAGTTTGGATTGCAAATTATATCATGTAAAGTTTTTGATAGTTGAAACTTAGTCTAGTCTTGGTAAAAACTAAAAGGAACATGTGAACTGTACTTGGCAGTTCAAATTTGTAAATGCTGCAGATCAACTAGGCTAGTTAGATGTTGATGATGATGAGGTAGAGGGGACCTTCAAGAGGGTGAGGAAAATGGCAAATCAATGGGACCTTCAGACTTGTATGCAGTGCTGCACACTAATGGTCAATGGTGTTTTGGGATTTTTTTATTTTTTTTTTAACTTAAAAAGGGGTCCAACGGAAAAAGAGAAGTTTGGGTTAAAATCATGAGCATTAAAATCAAGTCGGTAAAAAACGATAAATATGCTAGAATCTTCTCGTTTTCAGACAAAAAGGCCACCATTTTGTGGGGTCAAGCACTGAATGTGACTCCATAGCATGAATTGGGCCTACCATTGGGCCGTTTGAACGTGAATTGGGGCAACCATTGGGCCCTACAGTTAGGACTTCATGACTTAAACTCATAAAGCATTAAAATGGGTAATTCAAATGCGCTGTCACAATGTTAGTTGGGCCTTGTTAGGGCCTCTTCAGTGTGAATTACGCTGTATCAAACATGAGTTGGGCCTTTATGTTGGGCCTTCATGACATGAAGCATTAAATGTGCCGCCAAAACGTGACTTGGGCCTTCCATTGGGCCGTATGAAACATGCGATACGCCTTCTGTTGGGCCTTTATGACATGAACCATTAATTGCTCCGACACATGGACAAAATAATCATTAAATGCGCCGCGAAAACGTGAATTGGGCCTCTTCAATATGAATTCGGCCTTCCCAATTGCCTAATGAAACATAAGATGGGCCTTCTGTTAAGCCTTTATGACATGATGCACTAAATGCGCTGCCACTCAATCATTGTCATTAAATGCCCAACACATGATCAGGGCTAATCATTAGCCGCCACCTGGTCGGGTCAATCATTCAATGCGCTGCCACAACGTGAATTGGGCTTTTATTGGGCTTGTTCAACATGAATTGGGCCTTCCATTGGGCCGCATGAAACTTGAGATGGGCATTTTGCTGGACTTTATGACATGAAGCATTAAATGCGCCGCCACCTCAATCATTGTCATTAAATGCGCTGACAAATGGTCGGGTCTAATCATTAGCCGCCACCTGGTAGTGTCAACATTAAATGCGCTGCCAAAACGAGAACTGGGCCTTTATTGGGCCTGTTCAACATGAAAGGGGCCTTCCATTGGGCCACTTCAAACATGAGTTGGGCCTTTTGTTGGGCTTTCGTGAAAGAATGCATTAAATGCGCCGCCACCTCAATCATTGTCATTAAATGCGCCGACACCTTGTCGGGTCCAATCATTAGCCGCTATTTGGTCGGGTCAACCATTAAATGCGCCACAACGGGAACTGGGCCTTTATTGGGCCTCTTCAACATGAATGGGGCCTTCCATTCGGCCGCATGAAACATGAGTTGGGCCTCCTGTTGGGCCTTCATGAGATGAGGCATTAAATGCGCCGCCACCGTAATCATTTTCATTAAATGCGCCGACACATGATCGGGTCAATCATTAGCCGCCACCTGGTCGGGTCAATTAAATGCGCCGCAACATGATTATGGCCTCGCATTGGGCCTCTACAACATGAATTGAGCCTTCTATGGGCCGGATGAAAAAAAAAGTTGGGCCTTCATGACATGAAGCATTAAATGCGCCGCCAACTTAATCATTTTTTTAAATGCGCCGACACATGGTCGGGTCAATCATTAGCCGCCTCATGGTCAGGTCAATCATTAAATATTGGGCCATTTATTGGGCCACTTCAAACATAAATTAAGCTTTCATGACATGAAGCATTAAATGCGCCACCACCTTAATTATCATCATTAAATGCGCCTTTTCATTGATTTGGGCTTATGATTTTCTCCTGCTTCAACATAAATTGGGCCTTCTTTTGGGCGGCTCCAAAAAGAGACGGGCCTATGCTGATGACTCTTCATACAATAGCTGGGCCTCTTCAGACATCAGTTGGCCTTTTGCAATTTTCACTTAAATTAGACATTTAGGTAGCCTTTTGGGCCATTTTCTTTGCTTTTAATTGTATTGGGGCTCCCTCTTGATTTCAAACCGCCAATTTTTAATTGGAACAATCTGAGATTTTTTTTGAACAAAAATTCACCTAATTTCAAGAATTGCTTTGTAGACCAATTTTATTCTCAATGGACTAATAAGAGCTGAGATCAGTTGATTATAAGCACTTTTAGACATTTTCTCAAATGCTATGCTAAAAAAAAAAATGTATCTTACAACTATCAAAAATGTATCTTACGACATTACAAGATTGCAAGTTTTTGGATAAAAAAGTTGACAAGATAATAAATAAATAAATAAAATGTGCAAGCAATTTGGACTATAATTGTAATACAAAATAGTTAAAAATGCATCCCAGAGTCCAGCAATACCAATTGGCCACGCCATTTCAGAAACAGAGACGATACAGCAATAATGGAAATGGAATACCGTAACAGATGTGATTGTACTTGAACAGAAGCTAAATTTAAAAAGGAACAAACAAGTCAGCATCCCTAGAGGCACAATACCAAGACAAGACAAGCAAATACTATCTTTTTCACTCTAAAATAAAACAGTATCAATAAAGAAAAGAAACTTCATGGAATTGATCATAAACGCATTACTAACAGTTTAACAGCCGAAACGGAAATTACAGACAAGGGAATGCACTCATTAAAACATTATACTTGAAAAACATACCCACAAATCAAAATTCATGTCCTCGATATTTCTTTAATGCGCCCAAGTATTTGTATATAAATAATAGAAAATAAGAAATGCTAACCCAAACCAATGCCAAAAGCAGTAAAAATCTCTGTAACTTATGTTTAATTATTACCTTTATTAAGCCTTAAATGAGCCTTGGGTAAACTATGTAACGCTATGTTTTGCTCTACTTCAACTACTTATCAAATTCCAGATCACCTAGCAAACAGAAGATGAAAAAAATTGAAAAATGATATATACACATACTAAGGATATCAAAAAAGTTCACAAAATAAAATGAACCCGACCCCCATCATAGTTATGGGACTGCAAGGTTGGACATAAGAAAGTAAAAGGAACTAAAGTGAGATCACCATAGGGCCAGACTGATACCCAACTAACGACCATCACATTGTTTGACAAAACAGAAACAAATCTTTCTTCATAAATACAGTAAAGGGAATAATGCAATGCTTATATGAAAAACTCTGGCAAATAATATACATATAACTTTCTCTTACCTGTTTCTTATCAAAACATACTGATCATGCTTTCAGCCAACTTGCAGGAAGGATCCATCAGTTCAAATCTACTGAAACCAATGTTTTGTGAGTCAGAATGGACATCTATATCAGTAAAGCAAAGTACAAGTAAGCAATATTATTTTGCCGGAACCCCTCACTCCCCCGTTACTTAACATAAGTACATAACCAAATAAACTGACATGATTTTGAAAAAAGAGATATAAAAAAATAAATAAATAAATAAAAATAAAAAGATGGAGCTGAAGAAACTGAAAAAGTAGACAACCAAAAAGAATAAATCTAGGCAGCTAACAGCCCATCTTGTGCTACCTCCTGCAATTTGATTGTAAATCTGAAGGCTTGAACATCATGACCATAGTAGAAAACAACGCTACGGCCCACATACAACAGGTACATAGATAAAACAACATTCTAACTCATCTATGTCTCTTAGCTATATGAAATCAAATTATCCACATCTCTTATCACTTCAAAGACACAGTAATACCATTGCTGTCAAAATAACAAACTGATAAAAAGAAAAAACTATGGAACTCATGTACCTACTCATGCAAGGTAACAGTTCTATCTATTTGCAACAAGAGAGTATTATTTACATCTAAGCACATATTAAGTAGTATACATTAAATATCACAAACGATGAACATCAACAAACAAACCCATATACAGCAAATAAGACCAATCTACTTACTCAAGCAAGGCAACTGCATCTACCAAATTTCTACTAAGAATTTCCACTATAAATTCAGTCTGATCGAGAAAATAACCAAATGGCATCTAATAGCCCTGCTAAATGGTGATTCAACATAGATTCTACATCTTGGAACCAAGCCAATTTCGGAGCAGCTTTGTGATAATGGAACCAACCCGCAAAAAGCATTAAGGAAGCAAAGACCAATGCACCAATTGCAGTACAATAGAGTTGTAATTCACTAGTTATTCCAGATGCTCGCCAAAGCTGAAAAAACCCAGAGGTTATTTGTATTCCTCGGAAACCCCCGCCTACTACATCACCATTCAATATTTCTTGACCCACTATTGGCCAAACCACCTGGGCACTAGGTCCAATGTGAGTAGGATCACTTCATAATTGGAAAAACGAGACCAAATTTCTATTATGAATTTCCGCTCTATAATTTCAGTCTGAGAAAATAACCAAACGGAAATATTAAACATCAGCATCAATGATCTTCAACAAACACATTCACAACTTTTCAAAAGCCAAAAGCAATCGGTGACCGTAAATATAAGGATAAAACACACCACCACACACTCATCATTGCTTATTAGATTGAATACATGAAGGTATGAACTATGAAGCATTGAACACATACCGAAATCAACAACGATCTTCGATGTTTTGTTGTGACAACTCCCCAGTTATGGGCATCTAGCTCCTGTAATCATCAATCGAAATTAAATTAAACACCAATTGATTCCTAAAATCAGAACCCTAACTCAGTAGCCAAAGAGAGAAGTTTACAGCATCGTTCGTGCTCCTCGGAAATGAACTCCCAATCGGCATCACTCATATCGATCGAATCGAAGGCCGGAGTGGTATCTGGAACCTGAAACGGCACGCCGTATTGGAGATCCGAGACGCAAATCTCCGTCTTCTGGAATCGAAACGCGACGAGGCGAAGGGTCTGCGACTAGCGGTGATGTGGCTTCCGTCCATGAGAAGGAGACGATCGTCGATGGCGGTGTTGGGCGAAACCCTAGAAATGAGTTTGAGGGATGAGAGCAATGGAGGATCTGTGACAACTACCATTTGGCGAAATGTAAACACCTTTGAAATTATAGAATTACCCATTTACCCCGCACATTGGAGAAATAAAAAGGCATGTGAAAATTTAGAAAACTAAAAATTTTCATGAAATTTTTTGTAAAAGTAGTCTTAAATATTGGGTCAATTTTGAATTTTCACGTTAATTGTCCACTTTTTTATTCTTAAAAGAGTGCTTTAAATAGACTTATAGCTTAGAGAAATAAAGTGATTCGGGTTTGAGTTGAAAATTTAATAAATTTTTACTACGAATAAAAGATATTGTCATGCTATTTGAACCTAGTTAAATTGGTAAAAAAAAGTCAACTCTTTGAGTTAAAATGAGTATTTGTTCTATATATATATATATATATATGAAATGTGTTATCTACAATAAGAAAATCTAAATTTTACGATCACATGAGATAGTGGAGCTGAGATCTCAACACCTTAAGTATGAGACATGTATTATGTATATCAATGAAACTTAAGTATATATACAATGATAATTAATGTGATAATAATGCATCTTAAGATAATTTATGTACGTACATGATTGAAATTACCATACAAAATAGTCCGCATATGGTATTGCTAATTTGTTATCTTTGTCAGACTACTTCACCAAGTGCCCAAACCATTCTTTTTCCCACCACATCAGATTGCAAGATTACTCGATGTAACCTGAGTCAGTTCAACAATTTGGGGCTTGTACGTTCATATCCATTATTGGATGAAACTCGAGCTCAATTGCAATCCAGTATTGAATCCATGCACAGCGCCCCATTCTGTCAAGTAAATGCCATCCAAGAGTCAGAGGCGCCCTAAGGAGAAACAAATCTCTATGATATGGAGATTGATGGCTGGAGAAACAGTGATTGTAGCATGGAGTTGCATAAACCCTTTCAGGGAGATGTTTTTGTTTTAGCAGATGCTAAACTCGAAACTATATCTGATATACGAAAGTTGGGGAAATGGTGGTCACTTGTAATAGTCACTGAGGTCTCCACAGATAAGAAAGAGGATGATAGAACCTCTCTTTCTCTTTAAGTCAGAGCACCGAAAGAATTTGAAGTCAACAATGGCAATGGAAGTTGGAACATCACTGTTTTTGGTCTTCTTAGGAAACATAACTCCTAACTTGAGGATATGGAACGCAATGCACATGTGCATCAGTTCCAGATGGAAGGTACAATCATTGGTTCTCAGCATTATTGTTTCTTCTTTCGTTTTACATTTCCAACTTGCAATAATTTTGTGCCGTGATACTACCAATATTTTTTTCTTCCAATTGTGTTAGGTGCTGTTTGGTGATAACTTTATGAAATCATTCAAAAACTTGAAGTCATTCCAAAAGAAGACGTCAGTGCTGAATCTTCTTCTCAAGCTTTCGAGTGGCTGGAGACCCAAGAAACCAAATGTAGACACTAGACACTATATGTAAAAGCTCTTCGATGACGCTGGAGATCTATATATTGTTTTGACAATCGACATTGAAAAGGATTTGAAATACATGCAAGTGATGAGAGCAAGTGCAGCGGTTGCACTTTGCCCGGGCAAAAGTGACTTGGATACACATTTACGCAAGCGTACGTATCGTTGTCAAGATAGGGAAGTATTGTACCCAAGATTATCGTACCACGGGGATTAGTGGCTAACCCACAATCCTTGAGTGGTCGGAACTAAAGTCACTAAGCAAACAAAAGAAAAATAAAAAGAAAATAAAAAAAAATATTATTCTAAGGCACCAAGCCTTAGCAATGCTCGGCTTTGGTTTTCACCAAAGCCTAATCAAAACTAAAAGCCTAGTGATGACTATTTACAATGAGGTAGAAATTGTCATTAAACATTGTGATTTAATTTTCTAAAAATACTAAGTCAAAAACTAAATTAACAACAACAATTAAAAACAAAGAAAATAAAAACAAAAGAGAGATAGGTTTAGGTACTAGGGATCACTCTCTAGCAATTTCAATGCAACGAACACATTTCAAGCAAACAAACATATTTTCATGAGAACCAAATCCCGTACTTAATGTCACGCCCCGGATTTTGAATAACAAATCCAAGTCCGAAACATGAATTAATACAACTTACATAAATACAACCTGAATTTTTTTCTCAAAACAACCACACCTCACATCGCTCGATATTACATAAACCAAATCTCAAATTTGTTTATTACAGCACACTCTCACCAAATTATATTGTAAGGCTCAAATGAGCATAACTCACCTCACAATTACAATTGCTGTAAAACTAAAACAAATTCTCTAACCCGCACGATCACCGTCCTGATTCTCCTGACCTGCAGGATTACCCGCTACACCGTTTGAATAGTGTACCGGGATTGCAACAATACAAACCCGGTAAGCTTTTTGCAAAGCTCGTATGAGTAAATGAAAGGATTGCACGATTTAAAGTAACACAATCAACTCAAGCACATTTTAATTTTGTTTTGCATAAGAATTGAAGTGTACAACATCACTTCAAGCATCAATCAACTCACATCTCATCATGACTACTCAATAAAAAACAACTTCTTACTCAATATATACTCACAGGCTTATGATTTATTTATATAAATCATCCCATGCAGTATATTATACTTACAGGCTTATGATTAATTATATTAATCACCCCATTCAGTATATCATACTTACAGGCTTATGATTAATTATATTAATCACCCCATTCAGTATGTCATGTCATACCCAAGGGCATATGATAACTCGTTTATCCCCCAAGCAGTATGACAGCAGACAGACTAGAGCTCTAACTGTATCGTAAAGTGTCACCTGGGCCAAGGTTCACCTTACGAATGACTGCTTTTCTCAATTCACTCGACTCCTCATTTAATTCATCTCAACGACTCAACTATCGCACTTTACTCAATTACCCATTATCATAGACAACACAACATCTAAGATAAATCACATATTCCAAAGGGTAATGCTCAAAATATAACTCAGTAAATCACACCATCCAATATATATTCCACGTAAATATATATATACGTAGTCACCCACACAAGAGTGACCACTAATACCAACTATAGTTCACATGCAATAAAATCTAGAAATTCATTTTTATAGTTTAAATACATTTTACTTACCTATGGACCGTAGTCGATCAAGTCCATATAATTTAAAACAAATATTTATTTTCATAAAACAATTTCCACAATTTCTCAATTAAATAAAATCACCGAATTTCGGTTCGTGAATGAACCATGTGCGATTTACTCACCTCGATATTCCCGCTGCGTCTTCAATTCAACACAATACACACCGAAACCGCTCACCCAAGGAAGACCGTCAATCACCTAGTCAAACATGACCTTAACTTAGCCAATAACTCAAAAAACATAATCAAACGACAATCCAACGGTCGGATTGAAATTAAATGATGATCCAACGGTCGGATCCTCACGGATCGCCTTCCTAATCACTGTTTTGCATTTACACGAAGATCCAACGGTCGGATCTTCGCCCATGACCACACAAAGCCACTGGGACAGTCATAAGATCATCATATCAAAACTACAAGTCCATCTGACGGTCCTAACTTCACAGATCACAAATCTAACGATCGAAATCGATCTAAACTTAAAAATTCATAACTTAATCATACGATATCCAAAAATTGCGTATAATATATCGAAATGATCGTATTGAAATATAGAATCTGAAAATGTACAGAAACCATATTTTTGATCCCCGGAGGTGGCCGGAAAGGGCCGCCGGAGTTAGTGGTAGAGCCGCCGCCGACCACCACCAATGGTGTCGGGGCCGGGCTGCTCTTCTTCCTCTCATCATGCGTAACAACTTTCATAACTAGCACGAAGTCTGAAAATGACCGGAAGGGGTCGAAAATTACCTTGAACAGTATGAAGGTGGCCGGAATTTTCCAGAAACCGGCGAGAAACTGCAGAAAACGGCGAGCTCCAATTCGACATAAAAACGTCAATTTAAGGCTTCGATTCCTTCTGAAGAGTTGTTAAGAAACTCAAGAAGAACTCACTGGTTCAAGAATCACAGAAAAATATGGTCTGTAGCTCGAGATATACCGATCGAAAGCTTCGGTGGTCGGAAAAATTCCAGAATTTTGCAGAATCCGGCAAGGCTCGATTTCGACGTCAAAGCTTCAATTTCAGGCCTCGATGCCTTCTATAGAGTTGTTAATAACATCAAGGGGAACCCACTGGAAAAAGAATCAATCAAAACGATGCACTACAGCTCGAGATATACCGATCGAAATATTTTCGTTTCGGATTGAAAACTTACCGAGCTCCGACGAACGTGAAACCGGTCACTCTAGGTGCAATCCTCCTTGTATGATGATCAGCAGGTTGAGGGGAGTTCATGGAGCCAAGGATCGGAAGTTTTGGTGGCCGGAGCTAGGAGAAAACCGGCGTTGACCAAAATCGAGCTTAAATCGGACCGGGCTTGCCGCCGCCGCTACAGGCCGCGCCGCCGTGAAAGGCTGCCACAGACAGGTGCGCAAGGACCATACGAAGCCAATGGAAGAAGTTTGGTGAGGATCGGTGGCCGGAGGAGGAAGAAATCGTCGATCGAAGTTTTGGAGGCGATTTCCGGCGGGGAACTAAAATCGCAGCAGATTTTCCAATTTTGGAAAAATCTGTTTTTATTTTTGGAAATTTCCAAAAATGGAAGCTTTATACTAAATTGGAAACTTTTTCAAAAAATCATAACTAATTCATACGAACTCCGATTTTTGCGTTCCGCATATGCACGCGATCGTATCGACGAGCTCTACAACTTTCATGAAGAAAGTTTTCCCAAATTTTGAACGTATAAAAAGTCAACTTTGTTGACCCCCTAAAAACGTTCGTTTTCGAAAATAAAATCGTTCGAACTAATTCCACAACTTCTCCAAGCTTCGTACTCGCTCCTACTATCGTGAAATCATTTCTAAAAATCCATGGAATTTAATTTGGATTTTTCGGGGTATTACAATCTACCCTCCTTAAAGAAATTTCGTCCCGAAATTTGAGCGTAAGTCAATTCCTCTCGATTAAGGTTGACCTAACCATAAAATCTCCATCTTTTCCAAATCTGTAGTAATCTACAAAGCCACAATCCTTTGTATAAAAATACATTCCTATCCTTTTATTTAAACCAACTGTTTCAACTGTTTCAACAATTCGGCCCAAAACATCCAAAACTGTTTCAGAAACTCGGCCCATCATGTCCAAAACTGTTTCTGAACCTCGGCCCATCAGGCCTCCACCCACAGCTACAGTGATGCCTTGATCCGAGACAGGCCCAAGTACGGCCCACTTGTGTCACGGCTTATCCCTTCCGTGATTTACGGCAGTCAAATCTGCTTTCGGCTACAGCTGTCTGCCACAGCGCCTCGAGATTCCCTCGGTCCCCTTACACGCTCTCCACGCGCCAACAACTTTTCCGGGTTTCAGGGCGACTTTAATCCAACGCGTAGAATGAATCACAGGAATCGTCCATCCAACGGTGGAGATCTGCTCACCTCGCTCTATAAATAGGTGCATTCTGGAGAAAAACTGTTCACACCAAAGAAAAGAAATTTTCCCCAGCCATTCTCTCTCAAACTCTTCAGCCTTCCTCTCGAAACTCAAATCCTTTCTTAATCAATTTCAATCCTTCTCCTCCCGATCTTCTCTTCCATCTGGTAGATTCAATCTCTTCTTTTCTCTGAACTTTCAGATCTCCAACCCACCATCATCATCCTTAATCCCTTTAACAACAACTCCTTCAAACACCCGACAACTTTACTCTTCGATCTTCACATCCCCTCAACCCATCACCATGGAACCACGAACTCTGCAACTGATGGAGCTACAAACCCAGCAACAAATCGAGGATGGAGGAAACAACCAAGCAGCCGGGAGTAGTGCCAACACAGATTTCTGGCGAAGCCGTGCCAGGTGGGTTCCTACTCCAGATCAAATAAGGATCCTCAGGGATCTTTACTACGACAAGGGAGTTAAGACCCCAACTACAGAGCAGATTCACGAGATCTGTCTCCAGCTGCAACAGTATGGACAGGTTGAGGGCAAGAACATTTATTTTTGGTTCCAGAATGTCAGGGCTCGAGAGAAGCAGATGAAGAGGTGCAATCAGGCTGCTCAAGTGCCCATGGGAACTAGTTCTCTTGGTACTGGTGGATCCATTGATCTCAATTTTGGGTCCACTGGTTCTACTGGTGCTGGTGGATCCATCGACATCAATTTTGGGCCAGCTGGTGGATCCATTGACATCAATTTTGGGTCCACTAGTTCTACTGATGATGGTAGATCCATTAATCTCAACTTTGGTTCCACCGATTCTACTGGTAATGAAGGATTTCTTGATTTAAATTTGTTTCATATTCTTCCTCACCCTTCAATACTAATACCAGTACAACTCTTTTGGCACAACAGGAGGACAAACATCCCTGCAACAACGAGGAGGAGATCACCAGGAGGTTGAAACTCTTCCTCTGTTCCCCGTGCACGGCGAGGACGTCTTTGGTAACCCGAAGGCTACTTCCGAGGAAGGTAGCGCATTTGGTTACTATTCTGGTGGCTCAGGCGGTTACAACAGTGGCTCTAACGTTTCTCTTGAGCTCAGCCTCAATCCATCCGGAGCTGCTGACTAGGCTTAGCATAGCATAGTCCTCGTTTTCCTTTTTGTAATATAAAATCAATAAGATGGTGTGCATGTCGTTTCTTCTTTTTGTTAAACCAACAACAACACCAAGGATCAACCTTGGTCACCCAATACTATTTTCAAAACCATTGACAACTCTGCTGCACACATCAATCATAATGATTTATCACAAACAATCAATTAAGTTGCACAGAGGTCTAGCTAGCATCCTTAGAGTCAAACCAAACACAAAACAATTTCATCGCTAGAGTCTGGGATTAATAAAGCTAAACACATCCTGAGTTAGCTAGGAAAAACCCACATCTTTAGAGTTACTCTTACTATTCTTATAAAATCTCAACCATTTCCTCTATTAATTGCTCCCTCAAACTTACCACAATTCAACCTTAAGATTTCACGATTCAGAATCCGAATCAAACTCCATATCGCATAGTAATTCACTTGAACCACTATGGATACCCAACCATGTCACTAAAATCGATACCCAAAATTGCACTTAACCATTTCTCCTAAAATCCATAACCACATAAACACACTCTCGTCAAATATCATTTACAGAGAGTTGATTCTAAATCTCTCCACTAATTACCGACCAAGATCAACTCCACATGAGTCAAGAATCTATTCAAAAACATTAGTATATCCAATTTAAAAAGGCAAAATTACTATCAATTAATACTCGTATCCACATCAGATACGAGCATAGGTCCACACCATGCCTTCAACCAAACACTTCTACAATCAAAAGAACCTCATTTCCATAAAACAATCCTCGTTGACTTAACAGAGTTGAATCAAGAGGTTCCTATTCCTCAAGGATTGTAACTCGCGGCCACTGAACTTATTCCCATACGAACCTACAAGACAACTGTAAGGTTCTAAGTACAACCCCTTCGAATATCCATCACCTAAGGAGTATAGTATGCTTGGCTAATACTTGTATAACACTTAAAACACAGTATAAGTCAAATACAAATTCATATTAACCAAGTCAATACTATAGGGAAGATATTCACGTTCCTAAAACGACCTAGCGGCCTAAACAACTCCCAACACTCACGCATACCCAATGACTTAGCCAATACCGAAGAGCACACGATGGGGATCCGCTGCAGCCGGGCCATCACTCGGAAGGTATTGACACATCACCAAATATGCACCTTACGCTCTGATACCAAACTGTCACGCCCCGGATTTTGAATAACAAATCCAAGTCCGAAACATGAATTAATACAACTTACATAAATACAACCTGAATTTTTTTCTCAAAACAACCACACCTCACATCGCTCGATATTACATAAACCAAATCTCAAATTTGTTTATTACAGCACACTCTCACCAAATTATATTGTAAGGCTCAAATGAGCATAACTCACCTCACAATTACAATTGCTGTAAAACTAAAACAAATTCTCTAACCCGCACGATCACCGTCCTGATTCTCCTGACCTGCAGGATTACCCGCTACACCGTTTGAATAGTGTACCGGGATTGCAACAATACAAACCCGGTAAGCTTTTTGCAAAGCTCGTATGAGTAAATGAAAGGATTGCACGATTTAAAGTAACACAATCAACTCAAGCACATTTTAATTTTGTTTTGCATAAGAATTGAAGTGTACAACATCACTTCAAGCATCAATCAACTCACATCTCATCATGACTACTCAATAAAAAACAACTTCTTACTCAATATATACTCACAGGCTTATGATTTATTTATATAAATCATCCCATGCAGTATATTATACTTACAGGCTTATGATTAATTATATTAATCACCCCATTCAGTATATCATACTTACAGGCTTATGATTAATTATATTAATCACCCCATTCAGTATGTCATGTCATACCCAAGGGCATATGATAACTCGTTTATCCCCCAAGCAGTATGACGGCAGACAGACTAGAGCTCTAACTGTATCGTAAAGTGTCACCTGAGCCAAGGTTCACCTTACGAATGACTGCTTTTCTCAATTCACTCGACTCCTCATTTAATTCATCTCAACGACTCAACTATCGCACTTTACTCAATTACCCATTATCATAGACAACACAACATCTAAGATAAATCACATATTCCAAAGGGTAATGCTCAAAATATAACTCAGTAAATCACACCATCCAATATATATTCCACGTAAATATATATATACGTAGTCACCCACACAAGAGTGACCACTAATACCAACTATAGTTCACATGCAATAAAATCTAGAAATTCATTTTTATAGTTTAAATACATTTTACTTACCTATGGACCGTAGTCGATCAAGTCCATATAATTTAAAACAAATATTTATTTTCATAAAACAATTTCCACAATTTCTCAATTAAATAAAATCACCGAATTTCGGTTCGTGAATGAACCATGTGCGATTTACTCACCTCGATATTCCCGCTGCGTCTTCAATTCAACACAATACACACCGAAACCGCTCACCCAAGGAAGACCGTCAATCACCTAGTCAAACATGACCTTAACTTAGCCAATAACTCAAAAAACATAATCAAACGACAATCCAACGGTCGGATTGAAATTAAATGATGATCCAACGGTCGGATCCTCACGGATCGCCTTCCTAATCACTGTTTTGCATTTACACGAAGATCCAACGGTCGGATCTTCGCCCATGACCACACAAAGCCACTGGGACAGTCATAAGATCATCATATCAAAACTACAAGTCCATCTGACGGTCCTAACTTCACAGATCACAAATCTAACGATCGAAATCGATCTAAACTTAAAAATTCATAACTTAATCATACGATATCCAAAAATTGCGTATAATATATCGAAATGATCGTATTGAAATATAGAATCTGAAAATGTACAGAAACCATATTTTTGATCCCCGGAGGTGGCCGGAAAGGGCCGCCGGAGTTAGTGGTAGAGCCGCCGCCGACCACCACCAATGGTGTCGGGGCCGGGCTGCTCTTCTTCCTCTCATCATGCGTAACAACTTTCATAACTAGCACGAAGTCTGAAAATGACCGGAAGGGGTCGAAAATTACCTTGAACAGTATGAAGGTGGCCGGAATTTTCCAGAAACCGGCGAGAAACTGCAGAAAACGGCGAGCTCCAATTCGACATAAAAACGTCAATTTAAGGCTTCGATTCCTTCTGAAGAGTTGTTAAGAAACTCAAGAAGAACTCACTGGTTCAAGAATCACAGAAAAATATGGTCTGTAGCTCGAGATATACCGATCGAAAGCTTCGGTGGTCGGAAAAATTCCAGAATTTTGCAGAATCCGGCAAGGCTCGATTTCGACGTCAAAGCTTCAATTTCAGGCCTCGATGCCTTCTATAGAGTTGTTAATAACATCAAGGGGAACCCACTGGAAAAAGAATCAATCAAAACGATGCACTACAGCTCGAGATATACCGATCGAAATATTTTCGTTTCGGATTGAAAACTTACCGAGCTCCGACGAACGTGAAACCGGTCACTCTAGGTGCAATCCTCCTTGTATGATGATCAGCAGGTTGAGGGGAGTTCATGGAGCCAAGGATCGGAAGTTTTGGTGGCCGGAGCTAGGAGAAAACCGGCGTTGACCAAAATCGAGCTTAAATCGGACCGGGCTTGCCGCCGCCGCTACAGGCCGCGCCGCCGTGAAAGGCTGCCACAGACAGGTGCGCAAGGACCATACGAAGCCAATGGAAGAAGTTTGGTGAGGATCGGTGGCCGGAGGAGGAAGAAATCGTCGATCGAAGTTTTGGAGGCGATTTCCGGCGGGGAACTAAAATCGCAGCAGATTTTCCAATTTTGGAAAAATCTGTTTTTATTTTTGGAAATTTCCAAAAATGGAAGCTTTATACTAAATTGGAAACTTTTTCAAAAAATCATAACTAATTCATACGAACTCCGATTTTTGCGTTCCGCATATGCACGCGATCGTATCGACGAGCTCTACAACTTTCATGAAGAAAGTTTTCCCAAATTTTGAACGTATAAAAAGTCAACTTTGTTGACCCCCTAAAAACGTTCGTTTTCGAAAATAAAATCGTTCGAACTAATTCCACAACTTCTCCAAGCTTCGTACTCGCTCCTACTATCGTGAAATCATTTCTAAAAATCCATGGAATTTAATTTGGATTTTTCGGGGTATTACACTTAATGCCGGTCAAGGCCACTAAGCCGAATTTCCTTAGGGGTATTCACATTTTCGGTTAGGACAAATATGAACTCTCTAATTCATGAGTTAGTACCTTAGTAGGGCTACCAAACATGAACTAAAGGCCTAGAGCTCTAGAAATTAGGGATTTAAGCATGCAATAGTTACAACCTAAAATTTAACGATTGCTTAGTTCTCTACCTAATGCCGGTTAAGGCCACTAAGTTAATTTCTTTTATGTGGTATCCATTCTTCCGGTTAAGGCAAGAATGAACTCTCTAACCCTAATCATTATGCCTTGTTAGGGCCACAACGTCTAGGATTAAAGGCGAAGGGCACAAGAAAATAGAAACTTAGGCAATCATTCATTCTCGATTAAGCAACTACTTGACACACCACACTAATTACATGAAGCTAGTGAACAAAAGAACCACCAATTGTATCACACATCACAAATCTCAAAACATAACAAAGAGAATGGTCAATTCCCTAAAATTTATGCATCAAGAATCAATTAACATAGTAATTAGAGTGCACCCATATAAAAATACATTATTTATCACTTGAAAAATATGTTCATTACATCAAAATTGAGCTAGAGTTAGAAACCCTAGCTCCCAAAAGTAACTACTCACAACCCATATTCATGAACATCAAAATTACAAAATTCAAATAGCAAAGAGTAGAGAAGTGTATGAGAAAACAATGATAGTCACAAATAGCTAGGAAGCTAGCATGACTAGCCTTGAATTACAACTCCCACAAAATACCCAAATCTTGAATCTTGTAGAGATTGAGCCCCTTGATGGATCCTTGAAGCTTTGTGTGAGTAGTTCTTCAAATCTCAAAAGAAATCATAAAGAAAAGAAGAAAAATGGAGGGGAAGGAGGGAGAGAGAGAGCAACCCAGAGGGCTGCCCTGTTTGTGCTGGTGCGGCTATTGCAGGTTGTAGGGTTCTAAGAATCGCATGAATAGGGTTGGTGCAATATATACATATATGGGGTCGTGGTTACTGCTCTGGAGAGAGAGAGAGAGAGACACCTCATATGCTGTGCTTGTGGTCGAGAGGAAAAGAGGGAATTGGGGTCAGCGTGGAGAAATTCTGGTGAAGGTTAATTGGATTATGTGCCACGTGTCAAGCTTGGATTGGTGGCTACCAATTAAACCACTCTGCACGTGCATGGTTTTATTAATTAACCAATAGTTAGGTTAATTAATTTAGGCAATTAAATTAATAACCAATAGTTAGGTTAATTAATTTAGGCAATTAAACCAATTAAGCCACTTGATTAATAAACTAAGCTCCCTTTCCTTCCATATTTGATTGACCATGGTTGACCGATGCTCTACTATTTTGTTCTTTTGTCGGAATACTCCAATTTGCTTCATTTTCTCGTCATTTTCTTTCGATTTCCGCAACTCCGCTTATTTCCTACGAGTAAATAAAAATAGATTAATTACATTATAATTAACTTGAGGACTAACTAATTTCTAGTGTTTTAGATATAATTATACGCATAAAAATGCGTGTAATAAAAAAGCAAGGAAAACCGACGTGGTGACCGGGCAAGAGCAAAGTTGGTCCTCCACCGGTGAAAGTTTGCCCAGCCATTTATTGGCTTTTCTTGACTGAGGGGAAGAAAAAAGGCAACACAGTGACTTTTTTCATGACTGGGGAAGAAGGGGGAAGAAGGGCTGCCAGCTCGGCCCGAGGATTGACGTGAAGCGACAGCACCAGCAGGCCGTCCACTGCAACGCGCTGAAGGCAGCGACTGGGTCACGAACGGACGACGCGTGGCGCTGCAAATCCCGGGCGAGTGACTCCACACTCTTGTCGTGTAGTGGATCTGCTTTAGGCCAGCATGTGCCACGTGCTGCAGAGCCGTTGGGTCATTTTGAAATGGCTGCCTAACGGTCAAGAAATCTGATCCGTCCATTTCAATTAAGAAGAGGATCCAACGGTAACTAATTAATAACCACTATATATGAACAGTGTTTTTTGGTGAACAGTGTTGCCCGGGCAAGAAAAACAACGGGTGCAAACCCATGTCCAGTGGCAGTGAATAGTAACTTGACCGGTCGAATTCTTGACTTCTCGACTTTGCCTTTTCTTGACTACGGGTGAACTTGCTCTGAGGATGTGAGACTTTTTGCCTGGTCTATTGGATATTGGCAGATCGATTGGACTGCATATACACCAATCTTTTTGTCAGGTAGAGAGAAATGTCTTGAGGGGTATGTTAATTTATCATTCTAGTATTATAAAAGGGGAGTGAAATTTGCACTCTACTTTTTACAAACTACATCCCCTTTTCATATTTTAATAATTTCTTTTGTTCTCCTTAAATTTCTTTCCCACATTACCCTTAGAATCATAACTTCTGACTCCTTCCCTCTCTCTCCTCATCATCTTCTCGTTTCTCTTGTAACACAATCATCTTTTTCATTTGGCTTCTATGATTTTTGTTGCCTGATCTGAGAATTCCATCATTACGTCATTGTCCTTTTATTGTCAATCTTTCTTAAATCTGATTTGTCTCCTGATGTACAACTTTTCTTTCCTCTGCTCTCAAATTCTCAATTTGTTTCTCAATGAAATGGATTTGCTGTTGGTTTGACTGTGATTGAAACTCAGATCAAAGAGCAACAACCCAGAAAGCAAAAGATTTTTTTTTTGAAAATTAAAGTCTCAAATGTGGATACAAATCTGGGCATGAATCTACATTTCTGTAACCAACTAATTTTGATTTTGAAGAATATAGGCTGGTATGATTTCATTTCCTACTTCTAATACATTGGGTAATCTAATAAGAAAGAGAACTCGTTGTTCTTGTCTTCTGATGGTGCTACAACTACTGTAAATTCTTGCCCTTCCTTCTATAATCAGCCCAAGTATTATAAGCTTAACATTATATAGCAACCAAAAACGTTAAAATTATACACCAACCAAAACGGTATTGCTCTAAAAGTCATGTTATGTTGTTCCTCATCAGAAACTTTGATTGAAACCAGTTAAAAGCAAACCCAGAACTTGATATGTAACTCGTGAGAAACATTCTAAATGTCCAATCTTGTACCCAATATTTGTATCTGCTTCCATCTACTAGTACTACTACTTCTTCCCCCTGATTCGGAACCATAATAATCCCTCTTCTCCGAAACAATCCGATCCTCCTCATCATCGTGCTCATCCAATTCGAAAGGATCGTACAAATCCTCCTCCGATTGGGCCCTCTCAAGACCCCACCTTTGAATCTCATACGCCTCATATCTCCTCCCACTCTTCAACAGCTCCTCATACGCGCTCTCGTCGTAGCAACCCGAACCCGAATCTTGGAACTCCACGTCGCGAAACGTCGTCGTTTCGTGATTGCTCGAGCGACGGCGATAACCGTCATCAACTCGACGATCCCGTTGTTCTTCGTACTCCGATCTAAACCTAGCGCCGCCGCCGCCGTCCGGATCGCGCCTATAGGGTTTATGCAATTCGCGGTCGTAATCGCGCGGCGAATAGTTCCTGGACCGGTCCCGGTAATCCGGACCGGACTCGAGGTAGAGGCGATGACGTGGCCGGTCGGAATCGAGAGGTGGCGGGCGGTGAGTGGTGCGAGGGGAGAAGGTTCTGGAATGATCGGAATCGATGGGGTGGGGGGAGAAGGTGGTCCTTTGGGGATGTGGTGGCGGCGGAGGAGGGGGATTGTGGGCGGAGCTGTGGGGGACATTTTCAGTTCTGATCGATCGAGTTGCAGAGAGAGCTGAGAACAAGAGAAATAAAGAAACTGAACAGGGGTATTTTTGGAAGAGAGAAAAACATCAGTAAACTAAAATTATTAAAATATGAAGAGGGGGTGTAGTTTGTAAAAAAATAGGGTGCAAATTTCACTCCCCTTATAAAATTGATGTTGCCTGAACTTTTCTTTAAATAGTTTATCTTAAAATTTGCTTTAGACTTCTGTTGGTTTGTCTTTTGTGACCAGTCATTTGGAAGTTCCAGCAAGCTGGCCCCTCTCTTTTGATGTTGTCCGCTATAAAGATCTAAGCAGCACCGAAAGCATGAGTAATTATGTTGGTGACTCTTCTGCGAATGGAAGTTGTGTTGAGAATTCAGAGGTCAACGAGAGTCTGTTGCTCATGAAGTTTTACTCCTTATCATCTGGGGTAGTGAACTTCTTCTTATCTGACAGAGAGGACAGCAAAGTGGATCTCCCTTTTGAAGTTACTGACCAAGAAGGGGAGGCTGTCCTTTATGATAGAAGTACATTTATACTAGGACGGTCAGGCACTGGAAAGACAACAGTTTTGACTACAAAGTTATATCAGAAAGAACAGCAGCACCATATGGTTGATGAAGGTTTCTATGATGTTGAAAGCAATACAGTCGGACATGCTACTCTGCATAATGAAGCTGGACAGGGTTCTTCATCTGCATTAATTAAAGGGACTGTGTTATGCCAGCGTCCTAAACTCTGTTTTGCCGTCAAACAACACTTTTACCCTTGAAAAGGTGAGCGGATTATTGAAACAAAAAGATGTAAATTAATTTGCTCCTTTCTTTTTCTCTTAAATTAGTTGTGTGCTTTCACTGGATCCATATATTGTATATACTGAACTCTTAATTTAGATCAAGTGCACCATATTTGTTTTAACATTCAGAATTCTAGAAAAACTAGGTCCTTATTTTTTTTTTGAGGGGAATGGAAGACTGATCCATTGATATAAAATCATACGACCTCATTCGGTCAAGCATGAAGGGTACAAACACCCCTCATGTTACAATCATTGCTCAGGTAGTGCCAGTGGCGGAACCAGGATTTGAAACTTGGGGGGGTCCAGACTTGAATATAAGTTTTTGACATGACAATTTTAACTTTTATTTTTGATAAGATAGTATTATTATTTAGAAAATAAAGAAAATATGTATCAAAAACAATATCTCCATGCACAAATCATCAATTTTTTTTATTAACCTAGCTTACAAAAAGAAAGAGATCAAATATATGTAACCGAAAGAAAGGAAAAAATCAATATATATCACTCACAAGATAATAAAGAAAGTAATTAACTCCTTGACTAGTTGACTTCATTATTTCTCAAAAAACAAAACTGTTTGTTGTTCTATTATGTTATTTATTTACTATAGCCAAGTTAAAGTTGTTTAATATGATTGGGTTGAGAATTGGGAGGGGGGTCCAGCAGTTGAATTAAACACTTTCATATGTTAATTATACACTCTTTAGCTGCAAAACATGGCATCTACAGCAATCAAAGGGGGGGTCCGGACCCCTTCAAACCGTAACATCGGTCCGCCCCTGGGTAGTGCACTGACTGTTATATTAAATTTATAATGCTCAATAATAAGAATACATTAGATGGAGTAAGTATAGATGATAGCGATGAATCCATTAGGCAAAGAACTTGTTAGAACTCGTAGCTTCTCCTCTGATCAATAGACTGAATGCAATCACTCTATGAGACAGTGAATCTGAATTGCTTGTTGTAATTGATAGAGCAGAGCTTAAGTCCCTTATATATACAGATTAGGAACCTCCCATAAAGTATTCCTAATCCTAATCCAACAATGTAAAGAGCTTCCTGACTCATGTCCAATAGGAAAAGTTTATTCCTTAATACAATAGGTCTGCAATCCTGAACATTTATGATTCATATATGTTCTAGGCACTTAAACAGAACTTACCATATTCTCTCGATTACTTGTTCCACAAAAGTATGACAAGTTATTGAACCAAAGAATTAACAAAGACAAGTCCTAATAATTCTTACATTCTCCCACTGGACTGTACTTTGTTAATTTCAACAAGAATGTCACAAAATTGGATATAGCAACCCTGAAGTGTGCACAAGAGAAAATATGAATTTCTGGACCTATTTGACAACTCAGTCAGATCAAGACAACACACAAAAGACTATGGAAAAACAGATATTAAGCAAGATCAGCACTTCATAATCACAATGCAGCAATCTTGACCCACAGGAGTTAACTTAAGAACATGAGAATATAAATGAATGCATACATAGGCTGCCTTAACGAATCAAGGTTATTCAACATGCATTCTAGCTCAACTAAATGCCATAAATGGCTTACTGATATGAAATTTCATATGCCAAATAAAAATAATTCTGTAATTCTGCATCAATTCGGAATAATTGAATTCCAGCAAAACAAGGCAATATATATATATGAAGAATATAATACCTTTTCTGAAAATGGCATGAAGAAAACTTGTAAGGGATTACTGAACGATAAAACTAAATTCATGTTAATGTCAATTAGAAATTCTAAAGATACAAGAAGTTCATGAAGGGCAAACAAGCAACTAAACTCAAGCTAATGAAACTGCACCCACTACTTTACTCATCCAAACTGCTCAATACTCCCATATTTTTCACATGTTCCTGATATGCTGAAATTGACAATGGCTTTGTGAGAGGATCTGCTAGCTGCTCCAAGGTTCTAATATGTATTACTTCTATCTCATCATCTCTGACACTTTCCCTAACAGCAAAGTATTTTACGTCAATGTTTTTAGAACCTGAAGATCTCTTATTGTTTTTGGCAAAGAAAACAGCTGCTGCATTATCACAGAAAATCTTAATTGGCCTTTCAATTGAATCGATGACCTGAATTTCGATAACAAAATTTCGTAGCCATAATGCATGACAAGCTGCCTCATGAACAACAACATACTCAGCCTGCATTGTTGACGTAGCTGTCAAACCTTGTTTGACACTTTTCCAAGACACTGCAGCCCCAACTAACATGAAAATGTAACCTGAAGTGGATTTAAGATCATCTAGGCAACCTCTGTAATCTGAATCAGAATAGCCAATTATTTCTAGCTGCATATTATCAATTTTTCTATATACCAACATATAATCTTTTGTTTTCTGAAGATATCTTAAAACTTTCTTGCCAGCCACCCAATGTTGAAAACCAGGATTAGATTGATATCTAGCTAACACACCAACTGCAAAAGCTATGTCTGGCCTTGTACAAACCTGAGCATACATTAAACTCCTGACTAACCTTGCATATGGCCTCTTTTCCATATCTTTCCGTTCTACTGCGTTTCTAGGACACTGTCCCTCATGTAATTTGTCACCTTTAGACATAGGTGAATCACCAGCTTTACATGTGTGCATATCAAATCTCTGCAAAATCTTAGATATATAATTTCTCTGAGATAATCCTAGCAAACATCGAGATCTGTCCCTTACGATCTCAATTCCCAAAACATAACTAGCCTCTCCCATGTCCTTCATGTCAAAGTGCTTTAACATAAATGCCTTTGTTTCATTCATCAAGGTAATATCACTACTAGCCAGCAATATATCATCAACATACAAAACCAAGAAAATAAATCTACTCCCACTGATTTTGAGATAAATACATTCATCCATCCTATTTTCTGTAAAGCCGAACGAAGTAATCACATAATCAAATTTCAAATACCACTGCCTAGAAGCTTGTTCCAAACCATATATCGATTTCTGAAGTCTGCACACTTTGTTTTCATTACCAGTTTTAACAAACCCTTCAGGTTGACACATATATATTTCTTCTTTTAAATCACCATTGAGAAAAGCCGTTTTCACATCCATTTGGTGAAGCTCGAGGTCATAATGTGCGACTAGTGCCATGATAATTCTGAAGGCATCTTTAGTCGACACAAGAGAAAAGGTTTCTGTATAATCTATGCCCTCATTTTGGGTGAATCCCTTAGCTACTAATCTCGCTTTGTATCTATCTATCTTTCCCTGTGAATCCCTCTTGGTTTTGAACGCCCATTTGCATCCTATAGGCTTAAATCCCTCAGGTTTTTCTACAAGCTCCCATACACCATTATCACTCATGGATTTAAGTTCTGCTAACATAGCTTCCTCCCACTGTTTTGCTTGTTCTGATTTGATTGCTTGAGTAAAGGTTATAGGATCATGGTCTTCACCTAAGTCAAAATCTGATTCAGTGAGGAACACAGTTTCATAACAATCCGGAATGGCTGATTTTCTAACCCTTTGTGACCTTCTAAGTTGCGCTACTTCTTGCTGTGGTTGTTGTACAAGAAGTGGTTCTTCTTGATTCTCAACAACTAAGTTTTGCTGAGGTTCTTCATTAGTATTTGGTTGGGGATCAGCTATGTCTTGAGGTACAACGAAAGGCTCTGGCGGAGGCAAGTCTACAGGAGCATTAATAGGGACTGGCTCTATGTGATGTGAGTTTTGATCGCAGTTTGCAATAACAGGAATATCATAAACAAGCCAAGAATAGGGATCAAGGGTAACTGAATCACTTATAAGTTTAGGTTCTGCATCAAAACTGTCACAAACATCATTCTCACCATCGCACAACTCATCAATGAACCTAGCTTTGTTGGTTTCCAGAATTCTTGTGTAATTATTAGGGCAATAGAATCTGAACCCTTTAGAGTTTTCTGCATATCCAATGAAATAGGCACTAATAGTCTTAGGATCTAGTTTCTGAGCCTGAGGATTATAAACTTTAGTTTCTGCATTACAACCCCACACATGTAAGTGTCTCAAACTTGGTTTTCTACTGTTCCACAACTCAAAAGGTGTTTTAGGGACTGCCTTACTAGGAGTTCTATTACAAATGTAATTAGCCGTCTTTAGTGCTTCTCCCCATAAGAATTTCGGAAGACCAGATTTAGACATCATGCTCCTAACCATATTTAACAAGGTTCTGTTTCTTCTCTCCGACACTCCATTCTGTTCTGGCGTACCTGGTGTAGTGTACTGCGCTTTAATACCACATTCCTCAAGGTAGAGGGCAAAAGGACCTTTGTTTTGCCCAGACTTAGTATACCTGCCATAGAATTCACCTCCCCTATCGGATCTCACAACCTTAATTGCTTTATTTAGCTGTTTTTCTGCCTCAACTTTAAATATTTTAAAAGTTTCAAGTGCCTTTGATTTTTCAGAAATAAGGAAAACACGACAAAACCTAGAATAATCATCGATAAAAGTGATGAAATATTGGTTTCCACATATAGTCTTATGTGGGAAAGGCCCACAAATGTCAGTATGAATAACTTCCAGCAGCTCTTGACTCCTAATGGACCCCTTTTTCCTAGTGTTAGTCATCTTCCCCTTAATGCATTCAACATAGATGTCAAAATCAGAAAAATAAGTTTGGAAGAAAGTTTTCTTTGACCAAAAGTTGTAGTCTCTCTTTAGAAATATGACATAGCCGTTTATGCCAAAGAAAAGCAGAATTTTCATTAAACCTTGGTCTTTTGTTACCAATTATTTTTTTTGTGAAAAACACATCAATAGAATTTTTGCAGTTCATATGCCAGTAGCCATCAACGAGAGTAGCATTGCCAAAAAACTCAGAAAATTTGAAGAAATCAAGACTATTTTTATTACCAAGGAAGGAAAAACCTTCAGTTCTTACAAATAATGAACCAGAAATCAAATTTCTTAACATAGAAGGAATACAATTAACGTTTTCTAAATCCAAAACGAAACCACTAGGAAACAAAAGCCTAACTACTCCTACAGCCTTGACAGCCACTTTATTCCCATTCCCAGAGCATATCTTTGCTTCATTCTTGTTTGGGGTCCTCTTTTAGGTATCCCTGCATAGAAGTTATTACGTGAATTGGAGAAGCAGTGTCAAACCACCAAGAGCTACTGGAAACTGACACAAGATTAGATTCTAAATGAAAAACAGGTTTTGAGTTAGTACCTTTTTTAATAAGCCAATCTTTGAAACCTCTACAATCTTTCTTAACATGTCCTGGCTTGCGGCAGAAAAAGCACTTAAGAGAAGTATTCTTGTTTGACTTAAAGTTTTGAGATCCCTGAACAACCTTAGAGGTAGATGCAAAATTTGGCTTGAAGTTATACTTCTTAGGTTTATACTGAGTCTTAGGCTTAGACACGAGGTTCACAGCTATTCCCTTACCCTTTTTGATCCTATCCTCTTCTTGGACGCAGATAGATATCAACTCATTCAGACTCCATTTATCCTTCTGTGTATTGTAGGTGGTCAAAAGCTGACTATACTGAGGTGGCAGTGAATTCAAAACAATGTGAACTAGCATGGCTTCTTCAATAGGAATTTTCAGATCTTTCAATTTTGCTGCTATTTCAGTTCCCTTCATAATATATTCTCTCACACTACCAACTCCATCAAATTTCATACTTATCAAGGCATTCATCAAATTTCCAGTTTCAACTTTCTCTGACTCCTTATACTTAGCAGCTATAGCATCATAAAAGTCTTTGGCATTTTCAGTATCTGGAATCCCTCCTCTAACAGTTTCAGACATTGACCTTTTCATGACAATAAGTGCCATTTTGTTATGCTTAATCCAGGTATGATACTTGTTCTTATCAAAATTGGTGGATTGCAGTGTTGGTGTAGGAGGACAAGGATATTTTAGGACATGATCGTAGTCTAGTATGCCTAAAGCTAGCTCAATGTCTTGTTTCCACTTCTTGTAATTGGAACCATTCAGCAACACAATTTGATTACTGTTGAAGGGTGTATTCACTGTAGATGACATTAACAGATATTTTAGTATTAAATTTTATTAAGATGCAAACCAAAGCAAAACCAGAAAATAAACTGAAGTTCTAGTTTTGCATGACATGTCTGCTCAGCTGTGGTGCCAAGACTGTGACATACTGAATCACATTCCCAAAACTGAAACAACCAACTGTAGGAATAAGGTAAGTCAACATGTTTGGAGGCATGAAGAACTTCCTATACCATCTGAAAGTGAATATCCCAGCTTGTAATGTGCTGATCTTACACCTAAAGATGCATGTTATTTAAACCTCCTATGGGAGCAAGAACTACAATCACTAGGCAATAAAATCACAAGTTTTCTGATCTTTTCTATAGAGTTATTAAAAAATTTAACATATAATTGCTAGGGAAATATTGAATGTTTATTAAAACTTTACATAACTTAGATCAGATGCAAAAAGTTTTAAGTGTTTTATGTCGAAATCTTTTAGAGTTTTATGTGAAAGCTTAAGGGATTGTGCAGTTTTGTTTAGCGAGAAAGGGAGAACCTAATCTACACAACCAACAAACACACAAAACAAAACAGAGAAACAAACAGTATTCACATAATTCAACCAACACCTGCAGCAGTTTGACATATAGGCCTCAACAAGGCTATGGAAATTAAACTTTTGCCGAAGTAAATACTTTTAACTGAATATAAATCTTTTATGAAAACCATCTTTTATGAAAACCCATATGAAGATCAAGTTGAATGAAAAAACCGGGAAGCATACCATGAAGCAGAAATTCAACTTGAAAACTTGATCACCAGCAACGATAAAATTAACTAAGATTGAAAGCCATAGGTTTCTTCAATCATATATGGTTTCAATAATTTTGGAATGAAAATTTTAGGCGGAAGCATGTAATTTGAGTCGGTGGTCGAGAATTTGGGTATGACCCGTTGCAGCTACAACGCATAGTTTTGTTCTGAACTTCTGATGAAAGATCGAAGGCAAAAAACAAGGCTTGGGTTTCTTGCTGGTGTTTTGGGCCAATGAGGGTCTAGGCCTCTGAAACCTTTTTTTTTTTTTTTTTTTTAACAATGGAATAAAAGGTTTGTTTCCCCCTTTTAAAACAAAAAACCAAAACGATTCTTGTTTGAGCATAGAGGCTCTGATACCAAATGTTATATTAAATTTATAATGCTCAATAATAAGAATACATTAGATGGATTACTTACTTGGAATAGATGATAGCGATGAATCCATTAGGCAAAGAACTTGTTAGAACTCGTAGCTTTTCCTCTGATCAATAGACTGAATGCAATCACTCTATGAGACAGTGAATCTGAATTGCTTGTTGTAATTGATAGAGCAGAGCTTAAGTCCCTTATATATACAGATTAGGAACCTCCCATAAAGTATTCCTAACCCTAATCCAACAATGTAAAGAGCTTCCTGACTCATGTCCAATAGGAAAAGTTTATTCCTTAATACAATAGGTCTGCAATCCTGAACATTTATGATTCCTATATGTTCTAGGCACTTAAACAGAACTTACCATATTCTCTCGATTACTTGTTCCACAAAAGTATGACAAGTTATTGAACCAAAGAATTAACAAAGACAAGTCCTAATAATTCTTACACTGACTGCACATAAAAATGACTACTAGCCTAGACTACTACACCTTGAACAATAAGAAGCTACAACACCAAAAAATCAGTACATCCGCCTAAGACCCTTATGGTGTACATCAATACTGATCCATGGGCACATTGTAACGTCCTAAAGAACAAAGTATACATGGCCAAGACCCACTGCACCCACCTGTAAGAGATGGAACATTATTAGACAAAAGAACTAACAACAAAAAAAGAAATTGGGCCCAAAACACAGCCCAGACCCAAAGGCACTCAAACCCTAGCCAAACTTCCAAGCTGCAGCAGCCACCACGCCTCCACCACGGTTACAAGACTCTAGCCACCGCCACGAGTAGCCGTCGGCCACCATCCACTCCTCCATCATCGCCAGCACGCCGACAAAAGCACCTCCCCGCATGGTTCCGAAACACCCATCAGATATTCGATCGGAAGAAGCCCGTCGAAACCCCGCCTCACACTATCCTGCCAGCCGTCGCCGATCAAGGGATAGAACACCGGTACCAGCAGGCTGCTCCCTCTAGAATCTCTTAGTGATCAGAAAACGTAGGACCACCACAAGGCTTGCAAGCTCGTCAAGGTTCTATCCACGCCGCCGCAGCACAGGCTGAGATACAGCTATCAAAAAAAGATCCCCGCCCGGCTGCACTCACCACTCACCGACCAGGCAAAAGCCTGGCACGGCGCGGGAGCCGTCGGACGAGAGCCTCCAAGCTTACCCAAAAACCCTAGCCGCCCTCTAACTTCTCAAGAGAGAGAGAGAGAGAGAGAGAGAGAGAGAGAGAGAGAGTTGAAAAACTATGTCCTTATTGATTAACTAGCTGCCCTGTAAAATGCAAGAGATATTGTTATGTTGATCACGATGGATACATGCTATTATCTTTGATGCTTTATAATTGTTAGCACATCTAAACATGTGAAATATATGTGACAAAAAAAAAAAGCTTATGTGTATAGATGTAATGCCTAGGGTTTATTTTTATTGGTTTGATATGTGTCTATAAATTTTTCAAAAATATAATATATTGTTTAAGGATAAAGGATTCAAGAGAGATTATTGATGAGAGAATTGTATTTCATTATTGAGAATAGGAACCCTATATATATGGATTACAAAGTACATGCTCTAATGTTACAAGGGAAACTAATCCAAATAGGACTAGAAAATCTAGAACATTCTCTCCTATTACTACTCCTAGTTTGATAAGGCACACTAAGTCGATTTTCCTTCAACACTCCCCCTTATGCCGCTCAAACTTGGTGGTGACGTTTCATCCGTTGCCTCGTTAAAAACCTTGCCAGGTAATAAAAAACTCTGTGGGACAAAAATAATCGTGGTCGAAGGACAAAAAGAGCACAACACGTCCTTCACTCTTCGAGATTGAACATGTAGACATCATAACTCCCCTGATGTCAATATCTCCCCCTGATTGCTACAATCATGGGAGTTCGGATAACTTTCTCAATCCGATGCTCTTCACATGTTTCTCAAAGGTGGATTTAGGTAACGACTTAGTGAATAAGTCCGCTACATTATCCTCTGATCGGATTTGATTCACTTCAATCTTTAGAAGTGATTGTTGTTGCTGATTATAAAAGAACTTAGGCGATATATGCTTGGTGTTGTCGCCCTTGATGAAACCTAACTTCATTTGCTCAATACAAGTTGCATTATCCTCATAAATGCATGTAGGTTCATCCGTGGTAGACTTCAAACCACAACTTCCTTGAATATGTCTAATTACAGACCTTATCCATATGCATTCACGCACAGCTTCATGTAGAGCAATAATCTCTGCATGATTTGAGGAAGTAGCAACAAGGGTCTGCTTTGTAGACCTCCAAGATATCGCAGTGCTTCCCATGGTAAAGACATAACCCGTTTGGGAGCGACCTTTGTGAGGGTCAGAGAGGTACCCTGCATCAGCAAAACCCATCAAAACATCATTGTCGTTTTGATGGAGGGAAGTAGGGGGACGCCAGCCACCATGGACGACGGCGATTTGCCTCTTGGGGTCCGATCCCAAACTTCTGTCATTCCTTTTCTCTCTGTAGGGATAAAATAGGCCCATATCAGTCGTACCTCTTAGGTATCGAAAGATTGTCTTTACACCACTACAATGGCGGCGTGTTGGCGCAGAGCTATGTCTAGCTAACAAGTTCACTGCGAATGAGATGTCTGGTCTTGTGCATTGAGCTAAGTACAATAATGCGCCTATTGCACTCAAATAGGGCACTTCGGCCTCTAATGATTCTTCGTCCTCATCCTTTGGACGAAACGGGTATTTTCCGGGCTCAAGACTACGACCAATCATGGGAGTACTCACAGGCTTTGCTTTATCTTCATTAAAGCGCCTTAGTATTTTCTGAGTATATGCAGATTGATGGATCAAAATCCCATCACTACGGTGCTCTAGTTCTAAACCGAGACAAAACCGTGTTTTCCCAAGATCTTTCATCTCAAATTCGGATTTCAAGTATTTAGCAGTTTCCTTTTAACTCATCTAGAGTTCCAATTAGGTTCATGTCATCGACATAAACTGCTACGATTGCAAATCCGGAACTTGTTCTTTTAATGAACACGCATGAACATATTTCATTGTTAATATATCCCTTCCCAATCAAGTAGTCACTTAGACGGTTATACCACATCCGTCCGGATTGTTTTAATCCATATAGTGAGCTTTTTAATCTTATTGAAAATGCGCTCCGTGGTTTAGAGCCACTTGATTTGAGCAATTGAAGTCCATCTGGAACCTTCATATATATCTCTGAATCTAGATCCCCATAGAGATATGCTGTAACCACATTCATAAGATGCATGTCGAGTTTTTCAGAAACTACCAAACTGACAAGATAGCGGAACGTTACAACGTCCATTACGGGAGAATATGTCTCCTCGTAGTCGATTCCAGGGCGTTGTGAGAAACCTTGCGCCACAAGGCGGGCTTTATATCTTACCACCTCATTTTTCTCATTACGCTTTCTAACAAAGACCCATTTATGGCCAACAGGTTTTACATTAGGGGGTGTCTGCGTTATGAGCCCAAACACCTGTCTCTTTGTTAGTGAATCCAATTCAGCCTAGATCGCATCTTTCCATTTAGGTCAATCCGCTCTTCGTTGACATTCTTCAATAGAGCGAGGTTCGATATCATCATATTCTATAATTCCTTTAGCAATATGATATGCAAATGCATCATCAATAGCCATAGAATTTTTATCCATCATCTCATGTACACTAGTGTAATTCATGGAGATCTCTCTATTCTCTGGAATTGGTTCTGACATTGGAGCATCCCCCAATGATGTCTCTTGGACATAACCATAATCCGGAATATTCTCATGAGATGGATTATTTACATCGATGATTAATGGATTATTTTGTGCCAAACTCGCTTTCTTTCTTGGGCGAGAATCCATCGAACTTATAGGCCTCCCGCGCTTCCTGGTAGGAGCCATGGGCCTAGCCACAATGTCACCATCACTATGAGAGGGGACGTTGGCGCCATGCTCAGTTGCCCTTCAGATGGCGTCATGTCCTCTAATTTTAGGGACATCAATCCTTGCAGGCACGTTTGCAGCAGGTATGTGTGATCTCGTCACTTTAGCGATATCAGAAAACGCATCAGGCATCGATTCTGCTACGTTCTGAAGATCGATAATTCTCCGCACTTCAATTTCGGACTGTGCGGTTTGGGGATCAGATGAGACAGAGTGGGGACAGACCACGACAATTTCGGTCGTTCATGTTGAACATTTATGTTCTTATCTCCCCCTAACGACGGGAAGACTGTCTCATCGAAGTGACAATCCGCAAATCTAGCGGTAAAGAGATCGTCTGTCAAGGGTTCTATGTAGCGGACAATTGTTGGAGAATCATATCCAACGTAAACCCCTAATCGTCGTTGAGGACCCATTTTGGTGCGCTGTGGCGGCGCAATAGGCACATAAACTACACACCCAAATATGCATAAGTGTGAGACATTAGGCTCATACCCAGTCACCATCTGGGACGCAGAAAAGGGTTGAGTGGCAGTGGGCCTTAGACGAATAAGCACAGTTGCATGCAATATTGCATAACCCCAAGCAGAAATAGGGAGATTGGTGCACATTACCAATGCCCTAGCGACTATTTGTAGTCGTTTAATGGCGGCTTCTGCGAGACCATTTTGGGTGTGAACATGAGGAACTAGATGTTCAACTTCAATCCCAATGGACATGCAATAATCATCAAAAGTTTTTTATGTAAACTCTCCAGCGTTGTCTAATCTTATAGACTTAATAGGATGATCAGGGTGCTAAGCCCTTAACTTAATAATTTATGCTAAGAGTTTAGCAAATGCAGCATTCCTGGTGGACAATAGCATGACATGTGACCAGCGTGTCGATGCATCAACCAACATCATAAAATATCTAAATGGTCCGCATGGTGGTTGAATAGGTCCACAAATATCACCTTGGATTCTCTTCAAGAATGGTATATTTTCTTTAGTGTCCTTTGTATAGGATGGTCTCGATCCTAATTTAGTTAAAGAGCAGGCTTTGCAGAACGAATGATGGGCTTTAGAAACAACCAATGAAGATTTTGGTTGAGCCACGAAGTCACAATTGACTTTAGAAGCAAAATTTGGAGTAGAAATAGCATTGGTGGCGTCAATGCCACCCTGAGGCCGCAGGGGGACGACGGCGCCTGCCGGTGAAAGCCAATTTTGGGGGTGAACGGCGCCGTGAGGCACAGGGGCTCTTTCGGGGTCCAAAATCCTATTTTTACTTCTTTTCGTTCTGAAAAATGATGTCCATGTGAAGTCTTTAATATACGGATCATCATATCACGACCTGGGTGTCCCAAACGGTCATGCCAAAGCCTATATGTGTCGGAATCCCATAAATCATCTCTCATAACATGATTGGATTCGATTATGCTAATAGTGGTTGCATACAACCCACTAGATCGACACATAAGTTTCTCTAAGACTCTTTTATGTCCGTAGTCATTGGAGGTGATGCAAAGGAACTCTTGTCCATTCTCACAATGTGTTTCCACATGAAAACCATTGGCTCTTATATCTTTGAAGCTCAAAAGGGTTCTTTCAGCCCTAGGAGCGTAGAGAGCTTCAGTGACATTAATGATTGTGCCATGTGGCAACAAGAATTGAGCTGATCCTCGACCATGAATCAATTTAGATGACCCTGCCATCGTAGTCACTGAAGATTGAGTAGGCGTCATCTCAAGAAATAACTGCCTATTTTGAAGTATGGTGTGCGTAGTAGCACTATCCACGAGGAATTCTAGCTCTTCGGGAAACATACTTGAATGAATAAAGTTTGAATCAAAATCGACACTTTATTTCAATGAAAGCCAATGATTACGTCAAAGTTTCTAAATTTAATCCAAAAATGGTAATCAAGCTTAGACAAGTAGTAGTTACTCAATCCGTTTGGTAATTCCAATTTGGTTGTGACCAGGTAAGGTAAGGTAAGGCGAGATTTTGGTGGAGCGTTGCTCACTTTTAAAACCGTTCTCTCAGTTCAAACCTTTCCTAGACATGCATCACAATTACTCTTGAGTACGCCTAGTGAGAAAGAGTTATAACCACTGTCTTTGTTGATAGTTTCCAAATTTTTGGATTTGGATTGAAACCAATGACGTTTATATGGTCAAATTTTTATGCTACGAACGCTCTTAGTTCGTAAAATCGATGCTCACGGACGCTCTTAGTCCGAAGATTACGAACGCTCTTAGTTCGTATGTAGCGTGAATCCCCACGATTCCGCTTTTAGCAAATCGAACCCACGTAACAGAAAAGTGGGATGTAGAAGAAGGGATTTTGTAAGTCCCTGAAGAAAAATAAATTCACAAACGGGAACAACTTACTTGTGAAAACTTACTCATGAATTTCGAAACTTGAAATTCTCAATACACGCGCGTGTTGATGCAGGTGTGTAGGATTGCAGGCGTGCTATCGATCCTAGTTCGGGGATTGCAAACTATCTTTCAATCCTTGTTGTGTGGCCGATACAGGTCTAGCTGAGGTAAGCCGAGGAGCTGGCCGACGGATGCGTGCGCAGGGGCGCGTATGCGCTGCAGGGGCAGGCACGCAGATGAGGCTAGCGTGGGCTAGGAGCTGCTGGGGAAGTAGGCACGCAGGTAAGCAGAAAGTTGCAGGCAAGTGCTTGCGGCAGATTTCGGTGAGAAGAACTTTCGGGTTTTTGGTTTTTGTGGTTAGAACTCGTGCTGATAACGTGTTTAAGGATAAAGGATTCAAGAGAGATTGATGAGAGAATTGTGTTTCATTATTGAGAATAGGAGCCCTATATATAGGGATTACAAAGTACATGCTCTAATGTTACAAGGGAAACTAATCCGAATAGGACGAGGAAATCTAGAACATTCTCTCCTATTACTACTCCTAGTTTGATAAGGCACACTAAGTCGATTTTCCTTCAACATATATATGATTATTTTCATTCATATCTTGTGTCTTTGGACAATGTTTTCACCATGTGTATGAACTATGAAAGCTTGAACCATACTATGCATGCGTGTATGCTATGTTTTGCTCCCCTCTGTGTAATAGCATGCTTTCCTAGTCATTTATCTGAAGCTCTTTAGACTTATTTCTAGCTGATTCTGGTGCTGTCATGGCAGATCAGTTGGTACTTGTAATTTTATTTCAACTGTAATTGTCATCTTCATTTTTTATGTGTCCCAGGAATAGTAATTTTAAAGGATTTATTTTATTTAATGTTCACAGTTTTGCTTCCGGCAGAAGCAGTTTGTTTAATATGGATCCCAGATTCTTTTTGTGATATTCCTCCAAAATGTTATCCTCTTTTCGTAACATTTCATAAGTTCTTGATGATGCTTGATGGAAGTATGAGTAATTCATACTTTCAAAGATTCCCATACGTCACAAAACTAACTCACAGTTGACAGCGAATATCAAGAGCAAATGTGCTGCAGACCTTCCTCACCACAAAGGAGGTCACATATGCAAGGTTTAGCTCATCATGTTGGCCTCATTTTGCTCTAGTAGTTGTTTTTGTACTACCAATAAAATTGAAGTAATTGGCAGCATTGAGTCTAGAAAATGAAACAAATATCTCATTCTTTTCCTGGCTCATCCTGACTGTTGGTATGTTCATCAATTCTCTTTCATTTATATGTGTACTCCTTACGTGAAGGCCAACCTATCCAACTTTCAGGCATTAAGATACGTTTCAGGCGTGGATGATTATAATAAAAGATTCCCAGCATATCATAAGATTCCCTTTCTTGAAAATCTACGCTTTTCCAAACCCAGAAAACAGGTGGAATTCTAGGATTCCCTCTTGGGGCAAATACTTTTATGCATACCTCTTCCGGTTGATCTATACCACACTCTATTCTGGTAAAATGGTACATGTACACTAGCTAATAGCCAGCCTGGTGCTACATCATAAGCACATTGGGAACGTAGATAATTGTAACCATATATACATATAAAATGACGGCAATTGAATGCCAATCCTCGGACTTTATTTGTAAAGTTTATATTTCTTGGTAATTGAAACTCAAAGATCTATGAACTAACCCATGTTTGACTAACCAAGCAGACAAACGACCCCGCATCTTTTTTATCTCTCTCAGATTTTTATTTGTATTAAGTATTTCGCATTTACGGTGAAATTTATGAAGATTGACTCGCTCTTTATTAATCTGTACATTTGTTATTCTGTACAAAAGGATCCTGCCTAATTCACTAATTCGTAGGAAGATACTGAACTTTGTTGAAGAGATGAAATATAACCAAGGTATATCTTTTTTATCAGAGATTGAATCGATCATCAAAAGAAGAATTATGTCAAAAATTAGGATACATTCTGGGAAAATAAAACTTCCATCAAAGAGTAGCAAATGAAAGGCTTTCCTCAAAATTCTCGTAGAATCGAGAATGAAGTTTTCATTTTGTACATTAGGAGAAGGGCCAAAAATAAAAGTATCCTGCATTTCATTTCCAAAACCTGTAGGAGTATTCATGATCAGAGATAGCACATCAGTACTCACAACCTCTCTAAGCTTATCAAGATTCCATTGACCCTCAATGAGATAATCAGCCACTAACTCATCCATATTGAAAAAAAATCAGTGGGAACAGTATTCAACTCCAAAAGAAGCCTGCTGCCAGCCCTTCTTTCTACCACATCTGGACCCATAATCAAAATTTATTTGAGACGAGCCTTCTTCCGTAGATGGACACAAAACTATTTCCTTTACTTATTAAGATTCTGATTGAACTGTCACTTAAAGTACTTGTCCACGAGACACATCCTTCCCTTCCCTCTCAGGGTGCTTCTTCTATCCCCTTTTCTGGCGCCCCCTCGGACCAAGAGACGTGACCGGATGGTATGGGCCTTGCTTGAGTCCTTTCACTCGCCCTCACTGGCCTTACGAACCTCCCCGGCCGTATGGTTGTGCTTTTGTCTTCTCCCTCTGGTATAGGAAGTTCATCATCATCAAACCGCACATCAAATTCCGATCAACAACTTGAAGGTATGGCTGAGTGGCTTAAGGCATTGGTTTGCTAAATCGGCATACAAGAAGATTGTATCATGGCTTATGAAGCGGTATGCACTGCGGTTGTTCATATCATTGAAGTACATCACAGCAAACGTTGTTGACAGAAATAATGGCCGAATTGTTGTAACAGCATCTACAACTGAACATTCAGTTAAGGGCTCACTCGAGTGTGGCCGCGCAACGCAAAGGCAGGAGCAGTTGTTGGAGAGGTGCTCGCTATGCAACTCAAGGTGGAAGGTCTTGACCAGGGACAGGGACGAGGGATTCACGTCAATGTAAATAATGAAGTTGAGAAGAAGGGTTTTAAGAACCGTACCAAGGTATGGGCTATTGTCAATGCTCTTAAGAAAAATGGAGTACTTAAACTCATTTTTGATGACAATGAAGAAAATAGTTCTCGGCCAAGTTAATAATAAGAAATCTCTTGTTTACCTTGTTTATGTTCCGAGTATTGAATCATTATATGTGATTTGTTAGTAGCTAGACGGTTTATGCTGGTTATGAAATCCATGAACGGTTCAGTATTGTTGAAAGTTAATGCACATCGAAACATTTAAGATAATTTACATCAATCTAGAGAAGTCTAAGAGTTTTGGCTCTTATACTTTTTTTTTTATTCAATAAAATTTCGGGTTGAGTTTGTCATGTTCCCACTTCGATTAAAAAAAAAATCTAAGAGTTGCTAGAGTAATCTAGAATGATCATGTTAGTGTAAAGTCTCTAGAATTATCAAGTAATTGGGGTAAGGCTCTAGATTAATCATGGAAGTGTAATTATGTAATGTAATTAAGATCAACGAATGTAAGAACAAAAAGCAAGTTAAGCAATACAATTGAAAGTTTCAAAGTATTGCTATCATTCCCTCCTCTGTTTCAATTGCTTCTTATCCAAATCATATCCTCCTAACATAGTTGTCCTAACAACATCTTACCAAATTGGCAAATTCTATCTCCTAAAGACTTTGTCCTGAACACATTGTCCTAGCTCACTACTTCCAAAGCTTCCGCACCGAATTATAAAGGTGGTATCAAAGCCACAAATTCTAACAAGTATGTACCAGTTGGAACTTGTTTCTACCATAGCTATCAATTGATCTTGATTTTCCGTTCAAATCACAGATTGGTTCTTCATTTTTCTGTTTTCTGCATTGATCTTTCCTATTTGCTTAAGACTGAAGTTGAGAAAAAGGATTTTTAGGATCCACATTAAGGTTAGGACTATAGTCGATGCACATGCGCATGCCCTTATGAACAATAGAATCAGACTACCTCTTGGTGTTCTTTAATTAGGACCCTGTCTCCCTCCGCCCGCTGTAAAAAGAAGAATAAAGCTAGCTAGTTAGCTAGCAGTTTGACTGCTCTCCAATCAAAATCATGAAGATCTTCAGGAAGGCAACTTCACTAGCTCTTTCCTTCATTTCTCTCCGGGTCAACACTTATATTAGAATTCCATAAAATAAAATAAAAAATAAATAAATAACCACTTATATTAGAATCTGTGAGAATATATGGCCATGAGATTCAAGCTCAAACCAAAGGTTGTAATTGAATTTGCATCTACCACGTAAAACATGTTCACAAAATAAGGTTCTGGTTTTGATGTACAAAAATATAGGAAGGTTGATTTAATTAATTTTAGAAAACTTTATGATACTTAAAAATATGACATATTTCGATATCTCATATCGAATTTGGAAACATCTCACAAAGACAAAGAAAAATTCAGATAAGGGTGAGCATTTAGAAAAATTAGAAAAAGGTCATTATAATGTAATCCATAATAATATAGGAAATATCTGAGGTTAATAATGTAATCCATAATAAATTAGAATTTCATTTAATTTTTTTCTTTCTTATATATCAGCTTTCTTTTATTTGTTTTTTTTTTTTCCTTTTTGTCCTTTTTTTTTTTTTGGCTTTTTATGTAAAGTTGTAAAGGCTTACGTCAATCTATACTACGTCATCTTGAAGAAGCAAAGACAAAAGACAAAGACAAAGACAAAGGAACCCAAACGATATCAATTTGGTGTGATATTTTTTTTTGGTCCAATCGAGGTTTGTGATATTTTAGTTTCATCTTATATTATGTTGATCATCTGGTACGTAAAAGCTTACGTCAATCTGTACTACGTCATACAGATTAGCGATCTTTCTAAAACTCTCTTCCTCTTTATGTAATTAAATGGATCGAGGTCGGCCTCTCACACAGTCCAACTGTCTCACGCAGTTGATCACGTAGCGGCATTTGTACATTTCCGAGCCTATATAAAGGAACCTGGCCATGTTAGAAGCTTAAACCAAACACAAATTGATCAACCAAAACGAAAATGGAGAATCCCAAACAGTACAGAGGTCATGTTGTGGTGCTTCCTTTTCCTAGCCAAGGCCACATCAACCCTCTCCTTCAGTTCGCAAAGCGCCTGGCCTCTAAAGGCGTCAAGGCCACTCTAGCCACCACCAGCTACACTGTCAGCTCCATTTGTGTCCCTAACGTTGGGGTTGAACCAATCTCCGATGGGTTCGACGAGTCTGGCTTTGCTCAAGCGGCGGATGAGGAGACATTTCTTCAGTCGTTCAAGGCCAACGGCTCGAGAACCCTATCTCAAGTCCTGAAGAAGTTCGAAGACTCTGAGTTCCCGGTGAATTGTGTTGTGTATGATTCATTTCTGCCTTGGGCTCTTGATGTGGCGAAGGAACATGGCATATTTGGAGCTTCTTTTTTCACCAATTCGGCTAGTGTGTGTAGCATTCTTCTTCACATTCACCATGGTCTAATTTCTCTGCCGTTTAAGCTCGAAGACATGCCCTTGGTGATTCCTGGCTTGCCTCCACTCGACATTGCTGATCTGCCTGGCATGCTTAAGAAGCCGGATAGTAACCCAGCTTACTTGAGGATGCAACTGAATCAGTATTCAAACTTGGACAAGGCTGATTGGATCTTTGGAAATACTTTCCAAGCACTAGAAAGCGAGGTATGAATATTTTTATTTTAATACTTATATGTCCATTAAATGCCTGATATTTCTCACAAGAACATTACTCTTCTCATCTATACTATTAACATTGCATATGATAATTGTTGCTAGTACTAATTCGGGTTTCGATTTGTTCAATTTTGAAGGCTGCCAAAGGAGTAGCAAAGCTATGGCCAGCGAAGTTGATAGGCCCTATGATCCCTTCAGCTTATTTGGATGGTCAGATTAAAGGAGATAGAGGATATGGAGCAAGCCTATGGAAGCCTCTTGGTGAAGAATGCATCAAATGGCTAGAAGCAAAGGCACCTAAATCAGTGGTGTATGTCTCCTTTGGAAGCATGGTGTCCCTGACAGCAGAGCAGATGGAAGAGTTTGCGTTGGGCTTGAAAGAAAGTGGGGTGCACTTTCTGTGGGTGGTAAGAGCATCTGAACTGAGTAAATTGCCGAATGAAATCATTGATTCAGTAAAGGAAAAGGGTCTACTAGTGACTTGGTGTAACCAGCTGGAAGCTTTGGCACATGATGCAATTGGGTACTTTGTGACTCATTGTGGTTGGAATTCCATTCTCGAAGGGCTCAGCCTTGGGGTTCCAATGGTTGCAGTGCCAAAGTGGGCTGATCAAATGACCAATGCTAAGTTTGTGGAGGAGATTTGGGAGGTTGGAGTCAGAGCCAAGGAAGATGATGGGGGAATTGTGAGGAAAGAAGAGTTTGTTGGGTGTTTGAAGGAAGTTATTGAGGGAGAGAGAGGCAAAGAGATCAAGAAGAATTCGAGTAAATGGAGGGAATTGGCCAAGAAGGAAATTAGTGAAGGGGGAAGCTCTGACAAGGGTATTAATGAATATGTAGAGCTTCTGGTGCCTGCTAATAAGAAAACAGAGGCCAAGGCTTTCCTGAACGGCAAGGAATAGTCAGTCAGAACATGTTATTGATTGATATGCCCAGTAATTATCTCACTCACAAATGCTAGCGATTAAAGCATAGGTCGTTTTACCATTTGTTTGCTGTCTTGTGTGTGTTTTTTTTTTTTTTAAATCAAATAAGTTCATTCATACGAAGTGTTACTAGTGATATGAACAAATGTTTTTTTAGGCTGCCTTGTGTGTTTAGTTGGTGCCTATCTCATTATTGTTATTCGTCTTCAGTTGATTGTATTCTTACCTTGCTTCTTTCTCTCTTTCTTTTGGTCCGGAATCTTACCTTGCTTCTTCAGACCCTCGGTTTCAATTGCTATGACCTTATTTAACTCACCAATGGCTTTAAGGATGTTAATTTCTTTAATGGAAAGAACTGATAATAATAGGGTTATTATGTGCTGAGGGTTTTTCTTAAAAAAATGAACATGTTCTATTGATTTGAGTCAAAATGATACATCAAGTTATAAACTCTAAATCGATGTAAAACAGTTGATTCTATAAAGATCATCAGTGCATGCCTCTTTATACATAAATTTTCTCACACAAACATCCTCTTCCACATCTAAATTATGCCTGTTCTTTTCTTCAGATCTGTAAACATATAAAATTGTATGAGTCACATGTTATAACTTCATAACCAATCTGCAGTTACACAAAATTAAACAGGATGCAACCTTTAGTCTACTGACCAAGCCAGTCTACGCTAGAGCCCTCTTTTCAGCAGCTGATGAGTCCGTGATTCTTTGCAAAGCCGCTACAAGTATAAAAATAAAACAATCAGGCCCCAATCTTAGCATCATCTATCGTTAACCATAATATAATCACTGAAAATGAAAGTCAACGAAAACTTAAATGCAAGTTTTATTTAACACCAGATCTTGACGTGTGAGTTAAATTACCCATGTAAATTTCAGAGCGTTTGATTTTCATCTTGAGTTTCTATTTCTGAGTTTTAGACAAGATTTTAACTTCACCTCTTTTCTTAATCTTATTTCGAAAGCTTCTTTTCCTGCTAAATGCCGTCTCCTGCAGTAACAAGAAAGCAAACTAGTCATTATCAAGCTGCAACTAAAATTCCATTGTCAACCAGAACACTATAAACACGAACATAAACATATGCTATCCATTAACTTAGATTAAAAACTAGAAGGCAGCAAAACTGTTGAATCACAACCAACACATCATCTATATAGTAAGTTTTCTAACTTACCACAGGCATATCAAGTTCCCCTGATCGACGAACTGCAGCAACCAGATCCCGGTTGGATTCATTATACATACTAGTTACAAGTCCATACTGACCAGCTCTAGCTGTGCGACCAACCCTGTGTATAAAATCTACAGCAGAAGTAGCAAAGTCTGCCTGTAACGTAAGCGATGCCAAGAGTTAGTTCCTATATGCTCTAATAAATCCCACCGAAGAATGAGTTGAATAATAAGATCAAGGCTTCAAAAAGATTGTCAGAAAGTATGCTGGAGAAAAGAATGTCAGAGACCACATAATGAAAGAAGAAGAAAAAATAAAAGATCAATCATCGGGAGCTTTATCTATAGTCGCAAAATGAAGCCTTTGATCATCTGTGGTCTTCATTTCTAAACACATGAAAATAGAAAGCAACTATTCAACAAAAGAAGGCCCACCTGAATAACATGTGATACATTTGGAATGTCAATACCACGTGCAGCAGCATCAGTGCAAACAAGAATTCCACCTTTCTCTTGGAAATCAACCAATGTCTTTGCACGGTCTTCCAAGGAGCAGTCTTTATGGTAAAGGTAGCATTCAATCCCAGCACTCATCAATATTTTTGCCACTGATTCCACGGCATCAACAGTATTTGCAAATACCATTGTGCGGCATTGACCAGAATCAAATTCCACTGATCTGGATTTAAATCCATGATTCACAGCCTTTATAAGTTCATCCACCTGAGTATCAAATGTCGTTTCAATCCACCTTTGCTTCAATCTGAAATAGAACAGAAGAGACAAATTATCAACGCTCACAAACACATAACCAAACAGATCAAAGTTAAAACATCTAATACCACAAAACTGACTCAAAGCAAAACCGAAGCAATGATATAAACTATCCTAACATATCAGTTGATGAGGAAGGAGGGCAAGGAAAAGTATTAAACAATAATTGGCAGCTGAAAAATGGTGCAGCACCTGGGATTGTGACAATGGAGGTAGTTTCCGTTAACCCAAATCGCATCTGGAAACATCTTTTTCAACACTTGCCCTGCAGTTCTTTTCCCATTTGCTGGAAGAGTGGCTGCAACAAAAATGTACTGTTTACTGCGCGTATAAATATTTCTCACTCTTCTCCAGTCTCTATATTTGACCTTCCCAGTCCCAGCCTCGTCAGGTAAATCATCAACATCATCTTCAAAGTTTTCCTCATCTTCTGAGACAGCTTCAGTCTCTATATTTTCTTCATCTTCCGAACTAAAATGCAATGAAGTTTCAGATTCCAAGTCCATTGGCAACTCAGATGCAGATCCATTAGATCCATTTGAGCGGGACAACAGCTTTTCGTCAAACCGGAAAAAGTTTATGAGACGAATAACCTTATTTTGGTAACCACCATTGAGAAGCATATCTGCTTCATCAAACACCTGTAAATGCCGAATTAGACATATATCATGTGATTTTTCTTTTTTATGCATGTAACTTTAGATATGTGATTCCGAAGCAAAAAATATACTGATACACAATGAATGGAACAGAAAGTTACCACATATTTTACACTCCGTGTAAATTCCATGCGACGGAATTTGTATTTGTTTGGATCAATATTATTCAGCAGAGCCGCTGGTGTTGAAACAACAATATCAGGATCATTAACTGGCCATCCCTGCAATCAAAGTTAGAAAGATAAGAACATCCCTATAACAATACAGAGATACACAACTCTATATACATAACATAATAATTAAGAGCATCAATACCTGTCGCCCACAAAGTGATGTAGCTCTGAGAAGCGGTTCACCATTTTCGCCACAAAGACCATTGGCCATTCGAACCACTTGATCACAAAGTGTTACATTTGGACAAAGCACCAGAGAAATCTTACGGACCGGGGACACTCCTTGATCAGAATCAGCAGCATTCCCAGGCTCTTCTTGCTCATTGCATAGCTTATTGATTAGAGGAACAAGAAAACTGTGCGTTTTACCACTACCAGTTTCAGCTGCAACAATCACATCCTTCCCTGAAAGTATAGATGGTATGCAAGCCGCCTATAAAACAAAACTCACTGCCTCAATTCATAGTTCAAAAGTGATTTCACATATTTACTTTTGCTTAAATTATAGTATAAATATAAAGTCCAAAACTTCGAGTCATATATCACATATCCACAATTGTTTACATCATTGGGTAAATGTAAAGTTCAAAACTTTGAGTTATAGTTCACATGTTTGCTATTGTTAACATTATTGTTTGAATGTAAAGTTCAAAACTTTGAGTCATTTCACATATATCCTTTAGTTTCCATGAAGACCCAATTGACCCAACATATCAGAAACCTCAAATGTTCATTTCTATGTTGTAAAGATTGAAAACTGAGAACAAAAGAGTAGGTGGGTACCTGAACAAGAGAGGGTTGACCGAGGCCGGCATTGAAGAGAGCTTGAGAAACCTTATCGGATAAACCAAGTGAAGTCCACGAAACATTTTCTTCAGCGAAAAACGTATCTCCTCCCTTGGCGGCGGCGGCGGCGGTTGCGAAACGGCGGGGCTGGTTGAGCCAAATCAAGCTGATGCGAGCTGGGGATGAGAGGTTGGAAAGAACAGAGTATGAGTGTCTGAGTTGGGATAGGAGTTTAGGTGGGGAAGATGATAGGAACATAGTTGTGGCAGAGCGATGAAGCATCTTTTGGGGTTTTGGGAGTTGTTGAGGGTTTATGGCTAAAACCCTGATGTTGGGGGATTGGGTTTTGGGGATGGAGGGAGTGAGTTTATGATAGGGTGACAGGCACTATGGCTGCTACACTTGACTGACGCATGCATGTCCGTTGGATTCAGAGGATGAAAGTTTGTAAGTTTTTGGACTGTGACCAGGAAATGATAGTAAGAACAAGTTCACCCGTAGTCAAGAAAATGCAAAGTCGAAAAGTCAAGAATTTGACCAGTCAAGTTACTATTCACTGTCACTGGACATGGGTTTCCACCTGTTTTTTTTCTTGACCGGGCAACACTATTCATCTTTTACTGTTCATCAATTTTTCTATTGGGTCATTACCGTTGGATCACTGTTTCAATTGAAACCAACGGCCCAAATTAAAGGACCGTTGGAATCAAAATCACTTAAGAAGCCAACGGTTCGATGCCAAGTGTCCTGCCGCCCACTCAATGTCGCTACGCGACAAACTCCTGCTGCAGGTCGGCCACGTGGCGCTTCTGGATTGGTCTGTGTCTTCCACCCTTGGATTTAGCCGCGTCTGTCTCTTCGCAGCCTTCCTGATGTCACCCACGTTCTCCTGTCCTGCAGCGCTGGCAGCTCCATGACTTTGGGCAAGAAAAAAGTCATAGCCTTGCCCTTTTCCTTGGCCTGGGTCATCAAAAGCCATCTTTTGGCTGGTCAAAACACAACCGGTGGAGGAGTGTTTTTGACAATGGCTGGTCAACACATCATCATTCCCTCACTTTGCCCGGGCAAAGTGATACCGCTGGACTTGCTCTAAGTTAAGGTCTTTAGGACATTTTTGGGTCGTTAGTTTGGCGAATGGTAAACGTGCTCGTTTATTCGATTTTTTTTTTCTTTGAATATAAGCTGATATTATCATATCATTAGAACAACAGTTAAAAGATCAAAGTCTACAAACACTTAAATAAGAATCCCAACAAGAAAATTTGGTAAAACATATCTAAGTAATGTGCAAATCATTAAAGGTCTAAGAGACGCTCACATTAAGCAAGCCTATACAAGAATCACCTTCTAAGAAAATAAAATCATTCAACTAGCTTTCACCTGCCATGCGCACAATTGCGGTGCAGACAAAAAACTAGAAACATCTTAGAAGACTCGTAGAAGTTCTTCAACCTCACATAGTCTTATCTCTCAAAAAAAAAACCTCACATAGTCTTAATACCCTAACAAAAACATGTACATGTTATTTCTTTATTTTCTATTCTGCTCCAGGAAACTCGGACTGCGTCTAGTTTTTCCCAATCTTCTTCTCGTCCGGCGGCGCTCGTCGGCGTTTCGCTATGCCGATTTGGGCTGCTGCCGGGCGGGTCTTGAAAGCTATTGTCGGATAGTCTCATGAATTGAGGTGGCTCGGGGTTTGGCGGAGGGTCCGGGCCAGTTGGATTCTGTATGGATGGTGGGAGCGCTTTCAAGACCTGTGGCACCGGAGGCATCGTCAGGAGATTTCCAGAACCGGTGGCTATGGCGAACCGTGTGGCGGCGCGGCTTTTGGCGATCTGAAAGGATTGCTGGCGTGGCGTGGCTGTGGTGGATCTGTACCGATCGTGGGGCGGCGTCGCTGGGCGGTTCTGGTCGGTCTCGTGTGGAATCGCGGCGGCTGGAGGTCTGACAGCGTGACCGGCGATGGGGTTGAGGTGGGTGGCGGCACTGGAGGTTGAGGATGGTGGCGGGCATGGGTCGACTCTCTACTGGGCCTTGAGTTGGGCCCATTCTTTTGGGACTGTTCTATGGCCTAATTTGGGCTGGGGTGTTTTTACCCTAGGCCCAGCTCTATGTTTTTACTTTTCTAATTACAATAAATTCCTTTATTTAGGAAACTAAGCACCGATGTGCACTCTATGTATCTCTAGCGCCTCTGGAGTAGTACCAAAGGAAGGTCTCCGCTACCTCTACGTATTTGATTGTGTAATGAGTAAGACTATATGTACGTACCACTTGTGGGTACTACCACTAGCTTCTTGTCTGTCTATGACCTTAAATGACAGCGGAAGGATATGTAACGGCATATTCTGGCTTGTGATGAATATATTATTTCTTTAACTCAAAAAAAAAAATTACCCTAACAAAAACATTAAAAAAAAAAAAAAAAAAACTTGAAGGCCCAAGAAATAGGCCCAACTGCTCCCAACTTGAGCCCAAGCCTAAGCCAAATCTTGACCAACATGAATGCTACCCTGCATCTCCGACCAGCGCGCGGGACTGTCCCTCTCTACGTGTTCTGTTGCAGCCCAGCATCGATCAGTAGTGCAACCTCCACCAGCACCAGATCAAGACTGTTGGAGAGGAAATATCCCACATTGGAAAAATAACAAATAAAATATAACTTATAAGTTGGTGGATCTCACCCAATTGTACCGAGGCCTTTTGTGATTAAAACCCAACACCTATCGGGTGGTTAAGTTGGGACAATATCGGTACAATGGTGGGCCACGGGCCACGCTTGTCGCTATTTAACATGGTATCAGAGCGGGTCCTTCTCCAATTGCGTCTCCACGTAGGCACGTATCATGAGCCCAAATTGGGGTTCCCTGTATTGCCATCGAATTGAAATTACCAAGTGTCCAATGTGGGCCTTGGATTGTATTGACCAAGTCTCCGATATGAGACTTGTGTCCCAATTTCCAATGTGAGAATTAGATTAATTAATTTCACGTGCAAACCTAGAGCAAGGTTGCACGTGAGGGGGCGTGTTGGAGAGGAAAGATCCCACATTGGAAAAGTGACAAATAAAATATAACTTATAAGTGGGTGGATATCACCCAATTGTACCGAGGCCTTTTGTGATTAAAACCCAACACCTAAAGGGTGGTTAAGTTGGGACAATATCGGTACAATGGTGGGCCACGGGTCACGCTTGTCGCTGTTTAACAAAGACCACCTCCTACGAACCGGCGACACTACTCACTGTCGACAAAGCTACCTGGATCTTCTCGAAAAATCAACAAAGAAGCCTATCCTCAGACCCAATCCACCGCAGTCGTACGATGTCGACAAGTCAAACTTACCCAGACCCCGCAAGTCTACCAAATCAAACTCAAAACTCCTACCGACAACGATGTAGGGTGACGTACCTAAGCCAAGTCAAACTTACCCAGACCCCGCAAGTCTACCAAAGCAAACTCAAAACTCCTACCGATGTAGGAGGATACCCTAGTGACCTAATTTCCACTTCTTGATTAGTTTCTATTATCTTTATCTTTAGTTGCAATTTTAATTTTCAATTGTCAATTTTATTTTTCACAATCAAAATCAAATTTCACAAACCACTTTCATTGTCAATACCACTCGGTTGTGAGTTTCCGCATTCACTTGTGGTTCTCTTGACCAATTTTAGGCTTGGTTGTTCCGAGCCGGGCATGTAAATAGCTTGGTACTATTTTTAGGTTTTGTTTGATTGTTGGTGACTTAGTAATCGGCATAACCAAGGATTGGAGTTAGCTTTTCAATCCCCGTGGTACGATAATTTTGGGTTTAAATATTTTCCCTTTCTTTGATGACTGTGCCATTATTGCGCGTAAGTTGCATTCAAGCACACAAACCAAATGGCGCCGTTGCCGGTGACGTACCTAAGCCAAGTCAAACTTACCCAGACCCCGCAAGTCTACCAAAGCAAACTCAAAACTCCTACCGACAACGATGTACGGTGACGTACCTAAGCCAGAGCATTATCGAAACCTGCAAGAATCGACGGAACTCTACTGTGCTCGAAGAAAATCTTAGAAGAGAGTCCCACTTGCTGCCTTAGTAACACTCTTGTTCATACCTCTTGTGATCAATTGATATTTCAAACTGAGTTATTTTTAATAAATACACTTTAATCATCAAATATTGTTTAAATATTTAACTGCAACACTTCACAAACTCTAAATGCACGTATGAACATTTAGAGAGAGAGAGAGATATTTCATTAGATCATAAAGCCAAAATGGCACATATAATATATTTATATGTATTTGTATCCTAAATTAATGGCTAAAGAAGTAAGGGAAGATGTGTATCATCACTATCATGTACAAGTACAATAAAGCTATAGTCAATGCATGTATGAATTGTTATGAGAACGTTCATATTTTTCGTGTGAAAGAATCTGTAAAATAGAACTAAACCATATATCCATTTAACTTTTTTATTTTTACCATACATATTTTCGCTTGCATAAGGAGTTTTTATGAACTTACTCAAAAAAAAAAAAAAAAAAAAGGAGCTTTTATGAACTTCATTATCCATTTTTCTTGCACATGCTAGAAAAGATGCTCCAGTACGCAACAACCAATCGTTCAGTTCTTGTGCTCGAAACAAAGGAAATAGAAAGCTGAACCTTTTTTTTTTTTCTTGTTAAAAAGGGCATATTATTAGCATCGAAATACATTATACGTTGATCGACAATCCAAACGATCAAAATCCAACAAAGCATTAAGTAATACATAAGCAAACCCCATTACACAACCTCTTGGAGACACCACACACACACACACCTCAACCTTTATTCCATAACCATTGCCAAATTCTGAAAAAGCCAGTCATCTTAGACGACTAATCAGAAATCTGAATGGTCTTCACATCAGGCTTCTTGACCTCCACCTTTGGCACAGTGACAGTAAGCACCCCATTCTCCATTGCCGCCTTCACCTGCTCCACCTTGGCATTCTCCGGCAGCCTGAACCTCCTCAAGAACTTGCCGCTGCTCCTCTCCATCCTGTGCCACTTGTCGCTCTTGTCCTCCTTCTCCACTCTCCTCTCGCCGCTGATCTGCAGCACCCTCCCTTCCTCCACCTCCACCTTCACCTCCTCCTTCTTCAGCCCCGGCAGGTCCGCCTTGAACACGTGCGCCTCCGGTGTCTCCTTCCAGTCGATGCGCGTGTTCGCCACCGCCGCCGTCTCTGAGCTTGGAGCCGAGCGGGAGTTGATCAAGGGGAAGTCCTGGGACGGGTCCCAGATGTCGAGCGAGAACGGGTCGAAGATGTTACTCCGTCGACCGTTGCCGAAAAAGCTTCCCGGAATGAGAGACATTGCTTTGTACGTAAGTTGTGAGTAGTACTAGCGTTTGCTATGAAACTTTGATTCTTGGTTTTTGGGAGTGAGGAGAAGAGGTATATATAGGAAGAAGATGAGGGCAGTTTCGTAATGAGCTAATTACGGATTCTTCGTCTCTTCCTGAAGTGTCTGGTATTGTCTGGCCAAAGGAGGCTCCAGAGAGATGGTTCTCGAAAAGTCAATAGAAAGCTTAACTTGTGGTCCAATAGTTCAATTGTGAATTTTTTTTTTTTTTTTTTTTGAGAAAATAGTTCAATTGTGAATAGGCTTCGGAATGCGGGTTTCTAAATTTTTTTTTTTTTTTAAAAAGTGAAATGTTGGTTGAACAATTGCAGTGTGGAATTGCTGCCAAGTGTCATATGCTCTGGTGTGTTCCTAGGACACGCGTCCTCCACCGATCAGGATTGCTGATCAGAAGTAAAACTGTAAGAATGACATCGCCTTTGTTGCACAACCGAAACTAAGTAATGGCGCCAAAAAAGGCAACCAGAGATGAAAGTCCTCCACCGTCCGATCCTCACGGAATCTTCGCCGGAATGGTCGTCTTCTTAGTCGAAGACGGATTTCAGAACCGTCGCTTACAGGTTCGACCGTACTCCAGGCTTTTTCACCCTTGTTCTGTTATCATAGTCATTGTCTAGTTATATATTAGTGCCTTATGCCCTTATATTTCAGGTTTGGAAGCAAAAACTGGTTCAAATGGGAGCTACTATAGAAGACCATCTATCCAAAAGGGTCACACACATATTTGCTATGAACCCAGAAGCCCTTTTGCAAAAAGTGGGCAGTGATCAATGGGGTCTTTTTAAAGGAGTGAGTTACTGTTCACTTGATTAGTTGCTTTATGCCTTTATATGAACATATTTGACTTGATCATAAATTGGAGTGTATATCACTCTTGGGTTTGTTTAGCTGTGATTTAGAGGGTTCGAGTTGTTGATTCTTTATTGTAGTGCTATTTTATCTAATTTTCTCTAAAATTGTAGTGTTATACATATACCTTTAAAGTCCCAAACTTTATGGTGTTTTGTAGAGAGTTGTACTCTATCAGTGGCTAGAGGACAGCTTGAGCTCAGGGAAGAGAGTACCAGAAGATTTGTACCATCTGAAATTGGAGTCAGATCAGTCTTCTAGTGATTACATTTCCAGTGATGAAGAAACCCCAAAACTGAAAAGGCGAAGATCCTCATCTCCTGATGAGTTGCCTCATACTCCGAGCCCCAAAACCCCTAAAGCCCCAAATAAGGATCAGGTCACAGCATTGCAGTCATCCACGCCCTACAGCCCACCTGATTTAAACAAAGACATAACCCAGATATTGGGGAAGCTTATCAACATATATAGAGGTGAGGAGTTAACCGGTATCTCTGTTGGTTTACTTTGCCGTTCTTGTTTTATAGATTGTGATGTTTGGTGGTCATTTGGTTTGGATAAATAAAGCATTGGGTGATGACCGAAGATCTTTTAGCTACTACAAGGCTATAACAGTTATAGAGAAGTTGCCTTTCAAGATTCAAAGTGCAGAACAAGTTAAGGGCCTCCCGGGCATTGGAAAGTCAATGCAAGATCATGTAAGTGACATTCATGCCTCAGTTTCTTTCAATAAAGATTTCATTCTATGAGTTATTTGTGTATAAGTTGTCTAAATTAAATGTTGCATATGAATTATGAGAGTTTCTTTCAAAAAGAGAAAAAAAAAAATATTTCTGTTATGGGAATCAGGGTGAGAGATTGTGATCAGTTACTTTAACTGCAATCAGATATCAGTAGTCTACTTAGAGAGGTTAAATTTTAGTTCATATCGTGGGAGAGTACATGTTCCTGTCCATGGACTGGTGAATCCTCAAAATAACTGAAGTTTTTCATCCTTGATTTCAGATTCAAGAGATAGTGACTACCGGAAAGCTATCCAAGTTGGAGCACTTTGAAACAGATGAAAAGGTAATGGAACAGTTTTCAGTAGTTCTGTCACTTCTGTGATTTAAATATTCTACTACTAAGTTGAAATTTGATTTCTTCTTTCTGTTATGTTCACTATTTACTTCGAGCCTGACCCTAATCTAAATGCGTGTTATATATGTACATTTCACAAGTAGATTTTAAATGTTATTTATAGCACCACAGTTTGAATGGCAGAACTCAATATCTGAGCTAACTATGAGTCTTAACCTCATTTCTTTATATTGTGACAGTTCTGCTTTCTACTTTCTGTTAATTAATTGCAGGTAAAAACAATCAGCTTATTCGAGGAAATATGGGGTGTAGGTCCAGCTACTGCACTAAAATTATTTGAGAAAGGACATCGCACATTAGATGATTTGAAGAATGAAGATTCGTTGACACATTCACAGAAGTTGGGGTTAAGATATTATGAGGATATCAAACAGAGGATCCCACGGCATGAGGTCAACTTGTACTTTTTTAATTTACTTATTCTTTTTGTTTTAAAATGTTCTCAGAATTCTTCTGTAATCTGAATTTTCTCACAAGAAATTGGTGCTTCATATCTTAACTGAACAGACTCAAGAGATGGAACTTCTTCTACAAAAAGCGGCAGAGGATGTTTTGCCTGGGGTGAGCACAATAATGTTAAATACATGATCTATCAGGCAGGAAAATGACCTGTATTAGGGGGGAATAATCTTGACTCATGGTTCATACTAACATGGGCAACAGCTGCTGTATACTGGATTTAATTGGGCCAAAATGAAATTATTCTTTAATGATAGAACAACTTGTATAGAAAAATGTGAATCAGAAAAACATTCATTGACCAGTTCCTTATAAAAATTAGTCTTGGTCTCTTGGACAACTACATTGATTTCCATTCCCTTAAGTGGCTTGCTATTCTCACGAGTGCCATATCTGCCTGCAGGTGGTTGTTGTATGTGGAGGGTCATATAGACGCGGGAAATCTTCTTGTGGGGATCTGGACATTGTAATTACTCATCCAGATGGGAACAGGTATGCAAGCTATTGGTACTTGTCCTTTTACTTTGCAGTAAGAATTTCAGATTATATGCATTAATGCACGTATCTTGGCGTGGACTGAGGAATAACATTGGTGTACTCTTCTAATCTTCTAAGTGTCCAACTTGATATGGCTGCAACTTCACGTCTTGCAGTTATTAGCCATTTTTTCCTTGTCATTGTATTGAATCTCAAGTGTGATACCATTTCGATCTCTTAACTTTGGACAGACGAGTTCCTGGTTTTAGTTTTGAAAGCTAGACTTGACTTGCTTTGGTCTGTGTTTCAGTCATAAAGGTTTTTTACCGAAGTATGTAAAGCATCTAAAGGATATGAAGTTCCTAAGGGAGGATTTGGTTTTTGTTACACACAGTGAGGAGGTAACACGGTTTATTCTAACCTTTTCTTTTCATAATTTTTCATAATTTACATCTTCCAGTGTATGAGTGGTGTCAGAGGTTGAACTGAGATTAATCCTACTGGTCAGGGGTGATAGTTTTAAGTAGCATTTGATTTGTGTCGAGTCAGAAGGCTGCAAAAGTATCTATATGAATGTATTTTTTTTTACCTTGCTCATTTGACTTCTGAAAGAACAGCAAATGAAATATTTGATTATACTCATAATATGTCTTTATGTTCTTTATCTATTCATTGCTATTGTATTGTACAGTTCTCATGATATACATTCTTTTTGCATTACCTTATTTACACAATCATGTGAACAGGGTACTGATTCTGGTGTCGACACATATTATGGGCTTTGTACATATCCTGGACGAGAGCTGCGGTACCGCATAGATTTCAAGGTTTTTCATATCTCTTATCATTTTCTTTATTTTGAAAATTTTCATTCCATACCAGAATTGTTAGGGACTCATATAGTTGTAAAATTTTACTTAGTGTATCCCTTCTTCCAAGAGCATTATGCTAGTTGGTCATGCATTTTTCTCAAGTTGGTTTGATGATGTGCTTTAAGTAATTGTCTTGATAGTTTCTATGCTTTGTTTTCCTTTTATTTAGGTCTACCCGCGGGACATATATGCATTTGGACTATTAGCTTGGACAGGGAATGATGTGCTGAATAGGAGGTTCATCTGCTTTACCAAGTTCTGTGGTGAGAAATTGACTATAAAACCTGCTAGGTTTCTGATAGTCTAAATGCAGGTTGAGGTTACTAGCTGAATCTAAAGGATTCCGGCTTGACGATACGGGGCTGTTTCCGGCCACTCATGGATCTGGCGGAAAACGGGTAACAACTTGTTGGTTTTTGGGACATTTTCTCTAGACTTGTCTCTGTTTCAGGGTTCACTTAATGTTAGGTTCTTTCTGTTGCAGGGGGCAAAAGCTGGCGCAAGCTTGAAATTTGACACAGAAAAGGAGGTCTTTGACTTTCTCGGGTTTCCTTGGCTTGAACCACACGAGAGAAATCTGTGAGAGGCCTGAATGGTTTTATGAGCAAGCTGTAAATATGTTAGCTAAGGAACTTGGTCTTGATACTGAAATGATCTAACCTAGAGAGGGAGATAAGAGAGTTGGTAAAGAAAGCTTGCAACTGATGTAACATATGTCTTCCAAAATTTTTTGATAGAAATAAGATATACTGTTTTTGAGGCTCATTTCACAGCTAATATGATTTCACTGCTGATAATAAGACACAGCAGAAGCTTAAGCAGAACAAAAGAAAATCCACAGCAAATGAAGAACCCTCAACCATATCTCTTACCACACTATCTATTTATACTTGATGAACCATAAATTTTCAGGTGAGTTGGTCTGGAAGGGCAGGGTGATATGGATTTAGAACTGACTCGAGTCTATATATAAATAGACATGTAAACACTCTGGATATATATTAACTTGAAACCTTATACAAAAACCCTGCATTTACACTTGTTATCATCACAACCGTAAAAGTCTCTCTATGGTTTCATCAACTCGATATCCAGAGTCTTGTTCACGAGCTTGTCACCTATGGAGGCTTGAGGAATAGCCGCAGTCGCCCTCAATCAAAAAGGATGGAAAAGCCAAAGGTGCTAGCTTCATATACCACTCGATTCAAATTTTAGTTTACGGATCAATATGCAACTCCGGTATAGTCCCATGATCGAGCAGTGCATCAGTTACAAGAAGCTAGAGCTTATAATGAAACAATTATACCCATTATGCATGCATTTTCCGCCATTCTTAGATCAACTAGACAACCAATACAGCAAGAAAAACAGAAGCTTAAAAATAACACAAAAATGATGAACGCCCCAGTTATAACTTATAAGTCTGTAACCCATTACTGATTTACCAATGCAGAATGCCAGGATAAACCAAAATGAACATTTAATTTCTATAAATGTTTAAGATTTGAAACACTCAGAAGTCAAGATTCGAAAGCCACGAAAATCTCCGAAGTAGAGTAATAAAGTGAAGCAGAACAGAGGGGCAAATAAACTTCCAACTCCGAACAGGTAGTTTTTAAGGACACAACCTCTTTTTCTTTGCACCCTTATACTTTGCCATCCTTCTCGATACCTTTCTTTTTTTGATCTTGACGCAGTCGGAATGATAAACTAGGTTTACAAGCGATAAACCTAAACAAAGGGTTCTGGAGTCCACCAGAGATAAAAGAGAAAATTCTCTATTTGATTGATAATAAGATGAAAGATAGGTTCTGCAGCCGTTTAAGGTTGCTTATAGGAGAAAAGAAACCCTAGGGCGACTAACAATGAAACCCTAAAGCCCATGGGTAAAAACGAAAACAATCCAAAAATAAACTAGAAAACCAAAACACCGAAAAGTAGAAAAATGCAGTTTTGAGGCCCTAAACGACCCCGAAAGCCCGAAAAAGCCCACAGGTCATAGCATAGCAACGAGTCTTGTTCCTGGCGCGATTCCCTTTCCAGAAAGCTATGGCACGTTCCAATCGGACACCGAGCTATGGCGTGGCTACTAGTAACTTTTCGTTTTCCTCCTTTTGCACGATCAAGCTGCTCTTCGAATTGGACTGCCATCTGTTCTGCATCAGATCTGAAATACTTCTCCATACCTAGATTCAAAGAAACTCAATTAGAAGGGAAAGAACCTAACCTCAAAGAAAAGACTAATTAAGAATATTATTGGTGTTACATGGCTCAATGATGGTCGTTGGTGAAACTAATGTTTCTGCATAAGCAGCATACCACCAAATATAATCACAAGTCCAAGCGACATTCCTAAATGTCTTTTTCTCCGCGGATTAAATAATCCAAAGCCTTTGTTGTTACACAGAAGAACATCACCGTTCTCTAAAATGCCTACAGCCAAGTAGGGATCAGAGTCAAAATGTCGATTTAAAACCTCTGGGGAGGTGTCTATGACTTCGGTCCAACATGCTCCTCCCTCATATTCCTCCATCATCCATATACCAGTTTCCTGGTGTACAAAGAGAGAATTTCCATCGGTCATGACTCATGATGGAAGACACTGAGCAGCAGGGGCCGCGAATAGTAGGACCCCAGAATACCGCCATAATCTGAAATTTCTCCTCTGCAAGGCCAAAAGACCATAATCTACCGTTGCCATATGAATCATTCGTTACCCAATGTAGAGTTCCGTTTAATAAGGTCCCATGAATAGGGAAATGATAGAAGTCATGACAGTTGAGACAACTGAAATCCGGAATAGTCCTCCATGAACCCGTTTTGAGTGTAAAGACCTGAAGCTTTACATCCTCGAATAGATTACCAAATTGTTGTGCTTCAGTGCCTCGTATTATCTTGTAATCTTCATTGGTGGAATCATAACCAAGTCCAGCAAGAAATAGCTCATCCCGTACACATGTCTCATCCGATTCAATTGTAGGTTTGTTTGAGTAAAAATTGAACACAGTAAGCAAAAATGTCACCCAACATAATTTCACTCGTATTAATTTAGTGAATAAAGTTTTTATTATTTCAGGTTCGACCCATTCAAGACAGAATGTGTCTCTTAATTACAATCTCTTGTTACAGGGAAACACCCTTTGATTCCATTTATGAAGAAACCAATTGATGGGATGTGTGTTTGTTTGTTTTTGTGGCTGCATCCAGATATTTGAAGACAGAATGTGTCTCTTAATTACAAGACAGAATGTGTCTCTTAAGACAGATATTTCAGGTTCGACCCATTCAAGACAGAATGTGTCTCTTAATTACAATATCTTGTTACAGGGAAACACCCTTTGATTCCATTTATGAAGAAACCAATTGATGGGATGTGTGTTTGTTTGTTTTTGCGGCTGCATCCAGATATTTGAATGGGGTGCCTACATACCCTTAGAGAGGGATCAAGTCACTCGTAGTTCAAGAATTTCAATGAGTGAATGACCCATTGGAGGGTATTGCTTTTTGGAATGAGAATAATGTTTGGACGAATTTGGTGTGAGTGAACCAGGGATTCGATTTGTGTCTGAGGTCATTTTGGGAATGATTTGACCTTTCTGGTGTTTGGATGAATTTGACTGGTGAGGTCAGGGATTCGGAATTTCGGATTGGATGAATTGGACTGGTAGAGTGAGGGATTCTGTTTGGATGAATTTGACTGGTGCAATCAGGTATTCTGATTAGATGAATTTGAATGTTGGAGTCAGGGATTCGGTTTGGATGAATTTGACTGGTGGAGTCAGGGATTCTGTTTGGACTTGCGGTTGCATCTAGTGGGTTGCTAGATTGCCTAAATACCCATTATGGGATCAAACCGACCGTAGTCCATATAAATTGGTATTTCTTCGTTTTGTACCAACTTTTATGTTCGACGGATGTATATATTTCTTGAATCCATCAAATGTATTTCTTTTGCAGACATTCAGATTGTAGAGTGTCTGTTGATTTGATCCGAGGACCTGATGTACCTAGCTTTGCATTGGGCCCAAGATTTGAAAATGGGCTTTATGCTGCCTATGCTCTTGTCGACGAACAAATTAATCGGGCTTGAGCTTCAAAGGTAAATGGGCTTAAGTAAACAAGTGATTTGGACACCCATTGCGAAGAGTTAAACACTTAAACTTTACGTCAAATCATTGCTTGTCATTTTGACGAGTCGGGTTTTCAATTCAGAGCTCAAGATTTGAAGTGACCTGTGTAGACGGGGCTTGCTTTTGTTTCTTTTGTAGGAGGTCCAATGACTCGGAATTTCGAGAATTCTGGAAACTCTTCACTTTCTTCCGAAGTTTTGCCATTGGACTTGGAAATTAATGGACATATATTTTTGTGAATCCATTAACTGTTTTGTCCCATATCAACCTTTGAGAAGTCTTAAATCTTTGTCCCAGAAGCCTTCAAAATGCTACCACTTTGACTTGAGTTTTTATCAAAGAATGCACCATGTTCGTGTGGTGCATATGAATAGCTAGCAATGCTTGTATATATGCAGAGGCGGAGCTACGTTGGGGCATGGTGGGTCCCGTGCCCCAGTAAGATTTTAGTATAAAATTCTTCTAGTTTGGCTGAACCATTGAAAGCTGGTTTGCTGTAGTGGTAGGTGGCTAGGTGCTTTTTTGCATGTGGATGTGCTCCTGGGTTCGAGTATTACTAGCAACAATGCACTTTTTTTTTTCAAACATTAATATTTTTCTTTCTTCTTTTTCAAACATTAATATTTTTCTGGGAGATTCTAGTTGGACCTCCAAATCTGCTTTTTGGACCTCCATCTTTTTTTAGTTTTTCTTTGACTTTGTCAACTTATATGAAAAGACAAATAAGGACAAAGAAATAGAGAAAAAGAAAAAAAAAATTCTTACTTCCACGTTAAAATCAATGAACCCTAAAATCAATGCCTATCTTCTTTAACGTTAAACAAATTCAAAACCCTAAAAAAACATTCTACGTTAAACCCTATGGAAGAAAGTGCAGATGCAGTAGTGGAAAGTCAAATTATCATGACTGAGCCTCAGGATAAGGTATGGGCTAAGAATTTTCAGTTTCTTCTTCCTTCTCCTATATAAATAACTGAGGGGAGATGAGTATATGATTTATGATTTATTGGTATGCAGGATCAACATCAAGATGATAATGAATCTACTCAATATAGTGGGGTTGAATTGGAAAGCAGGGAAGATTATACATATCAATTCACGCCAAGCGGGGTAACAATTGTTTATTATCTTTTCTTGTCTTGCAAATTGTAGATAGTACGTCTTCTTGGTAGATATAGATAGAGAACTTCTTGTTTCACTAAAGTCATAGATGCTTATGATCGATTATAGATAGATGGATCAGCCAAGCATATTTTTCGTTTAGGGTACAGTGATTAGACACCATTTTATGGTAAGCCATTCTATTTCTTTAAGATCGATCACTTGGCTGGCTGCACGTCTTTACCACGTTTATTTGAGAAGGAATAATATCCAATTTAGCCCTTTCTGATCATGGCTATTATAATTCAAGAAAGCACCATGCTACATGATGTTAGTTTCTCATTAAATGCTGATCCTGCTAGTTAAACTCTGACTACTATTTGCTCTATAAACGGTCCTTAAGCGGATGCAAATCCTAAAAACATTGTCATCTGCTTTAATTCTATCACCAACTGATGTAGAGGCATGCATTTGTGAGAATATAACAAGTCAATTCTAATCTTCCTCACCAACACAGGTTAAATACGTAAGAAGAGATTGTGGATGAATGTACAATTCCACATTCTGCAGCTTAAACACAAGGCCATAAATCATTTGAATTTCCTACCAAAAACAAAACTAGAAGCAATTGTAACTGTTCTTGTTCTTTTTTTTTTTTTTTTACTTCTCTCCTCATTAGATCACAGTTATGCTTACAAATTATAATTGTCGCTATTTTCAAATCAGCATTGTAAGTTGATTATGACATTAGGTTACACCAAAATCAGCGTGTAATCTCTTAAGTCTTACCTAATGGAAATCCAATATATTTCTGACAATATATTTATCATTCCATTGATTCAGTGGTATGTTTTTTTTCAGGTCTTTGAAAGTAAAGATGCACTAATTGAGTGGGTTCGTGCTGTTGGAAGAAAGAACAATATAGTGATTATCATTCGGAGGTCTGATTCGGGAATTGTTGGTAATAAAAAAAAAAGACCAAAGATAAAGTTTTGTTGCGAGCGTGGTGGTGACTACAAGCGTGTTTTAAAGTTTGATGCTCAAAAGTCTTATGCAAAGAGTCAGAAACAAACTGATGGAGACGGTCAAAAGAAAAAGCGTCCTAAGGCTAGTGGTACGAAGAAATGTGGGTGTCCATTCGCATTGAGGGGGATTAACACTGTTGGGAATGAATGGACATTGGAGGTTATATGTGGTGTACATAACCATCCTCCTTCTCAATCCCTTCACGGTCACTCATATGTCGGACGCTTATCTAAGGAAGAATATGCAATGTTAGTGGATATGTCAACTAGTTTGATGAGACCCAAGGATATTCTGACTGCTCTCAAGAAACGGGATAAAGAAAACGTAACAATTATGAAGACAATATATAATGCCAGAAGAGTACATCGGACGAAGGTTATGGCTGGGAGATCACAAATGCAATGTTTGCTACATAAGTTGAGAGAACACAATTATATTGAGCATCACAGGAGTGAAGGTGATATTATCACTGACTTGTTTTGGTGTCATCCTTATTGTCTTCAAATTTTACGTACATTTCCACATGTTCTTATCATGGACTGCACGTACAAGACAAATAGATATTGTTTTCCTCTATTCGAGATTGTCGGGGTGACATCTACTGAGAAGACCTTTAATGTTGCATTTGTTTATATGTCAAGAGAGGCGGAAGACAATTACACATGGGCTTTGAGTAGATTGAAGACTCTTTTGCGTGATGACTGTACTCCAGGTGTTATTGTGACTGATCGAGAATTAGCACTTATGAATAGCATTAGAGACTTATTTCCCAGTTCTCGACATCTCTTGTGTAAATGGCATATCAATAAGAACGTGATGAAAGAGTGTAAGAAAAAGTTTACAACGAAAGAAGGGTGGGATGCATTTAATGGTGCTTGGAACACTGTTGTTAGCTCTGCAACTGAGGGTGAGTATTGGAAAAATCTCAAGGAATTGGAGTCTAAGTTTAGTACATATCCCAATGAACTTCAGTATGTGAAGAGCAATTGGTTGGACAACTACAAAGAACGATTTGTGGTTGCATGGACAGATACTTGCATGCACATTGGTACCACTACTTCAAATCGGTAATCTTTAAGCTCTATTTCGTTTTCCCTATATTATAACAAGACATTTAATGTATGTTATATGATGTAAACTTACATATATTTATTTTTTTGAGTAGGGTGGAAAGTGCACATTCAAAGCTAAAGAAGCAACTTAGTTCTAGCCAGTTGGACTTCAATATTTCATGGGATAATATACATTCGTTGATGGAGTTGCATCATACTGATATCAAGGCATCTTTTGAGAAGAGCCGATGTTTCCTGCAACATGATTTCAAGCATGATTATTTGAAGGAATTGATAAGTTATGTATCAATTACAGCTTTGAACAAAATAGTGTGTGAAGCTAATAGGTAATTTGGAATTCAATTAGAAGAAATATATATAATATATGTTTATATTAAAGTTTGATTAACTGTTGTAACCTCTTCATCAAATGTAGGGCTGACAATATTAAAGACTTGGCATGTTGTAGTTGTACTATACGTGTTACGCATGGTTTGCCATGTGCACATGAGATTGCTGAGTACAAACGCTCTAATACGCCAATTCCTATTGATGCGGTTCACAGGCATTGGAGACAGTTGGGTGTCGATCAACCCATGCATACTAGTGACACCGAAGAAAAGGTTCCAGTAAAGCAACATATGGTTCGATTGGAGAAGTGGGTTGAAAAACAAAATGATGAAACTAGACGAGAATTTTTGATAAAAATTGATGAGCTGATGAATCCAGGTAGTACGTTCCTTAAAGAACCTGCAGAAAGAGTGAAGACAAAAGGGCGTCCACGTAAAATTGACACTAGTACTCGTCGTTTGCCATCCGCATGGGAGATTGATAATGTTCTTTCTAGTCAAGACAAAAACTCACTTTCACCTGCAGTTTATGAAGTTGGTCAAGATGTTCCTCATGGTCCTATTGTTCCTGTTCATCCTACTACAGAAAAGAAACAACCAAAGGATGTTCCGAATAAAATTCAGGTATGAATGTCTTTTACATAATGGTAGCAATTAATTAAATGATTAGCTAATATTTTACTTACTATATTCTTCACTTTACAGAGCCCAAAAGACTCTACATTTGCACTTACAACCAAATATAATTGCCAATTCCGAGTTGGAATTCAGCCATATATTATAGGAGCATATGATGTTGAATCTGATGGCAATTGTGGTTATAGAGTTGTGGCTTCGGCAATGGGATTTGGTCGAAAATCATGGCGTCGAGTTCGTAGGGATTTATTGAACGAGTTAGATAGTATGCCACAATTGTATGAAAGTCTCTTTGGTGCTAAAGAGGTTAAGAAGGTTAAGGATGCCCTTAACCATTATAACTCTGGGAGCGCACCTAAAAGATGTTGGATGTATTTCCCAGAAATGGGGCATTTGATTGCAACTTGTTATGGTGTGGTGGTGATCGATTTATCAGATGGGCAATGCATAACATTTCTTCCTCTTGTGGAACACCATAGTGGACATTTCAGTAGCAATGAGCTTCAAGAGATTGGAATTGGTCATGTCAATAGCAATCACTTCATACATGTATGTATATTTAGTCAAATGCATATGCTTATGTTTTAAGTTTTCTTAATCAGATGCTAATAAAGTGTTTCATACTTTTCAGCTTAAATTGTCTCCTGGACATCCTTTGCCAAAAGTTATACCAAATTGGGAGAGGAATGCAGACGCCAAAGTTATACATTTGTATTCAAGATACCAGAACCGTCTACAGCAATACAAAGAATGTTGTCCTATTACCGTAGTTTCAGAGACTTTTACACTCGATGATTGAATATTGTTCAACGTTATTAAATTCCTCCATCCACATAATATTTAACTAAATTGTTATTGGATAACACAGGTAGACAAAAGTACATAAATATCTCATAAAGCTTTACAAAAGAAAGGCAGCACCATCAAGAGACTCACAGCCAAGTACTACATTGTCTCAGCCACGTTCGTTTGCCCTTGTACACTGATGATACAAATCCTACTCGAAAAGTCTTAATAACAAAACTAATCTATTCGTCGAAAGCAGCTTCCAAAACTTGCAGTGTATCTCTGAATTGAACTGAACTGCGAAAACGTAAAGTTAATCTGAAATTTCATACAAACATATATATAATAAACTAAAACATACTAAGCAGATACATGAAATTTTAGACATATTATATACTTTATCAAACATAAATGTGTGATACTCTTACCTATAAGTGATGGTTAAATATGAAGAAGTCTTGGCCTATTAGCTGATTTGAAAAACAACCTCTGTCAGTATGTAATGTTACTACATTAATCATTTCTCAACAAGACAAATTACTAAATATATATTCCTCTGCCATCAGACCATACCTTTAGGGAATTAGAATTACATAGCAACAAAGCCCCAATTGCAACACATTAAACAATTCACATATAAAAAAGAATTATAGCACTAAATGCATTATAACGAGAACTCAAGAACAAAAACAAACATAACTGGAAATGCCAAAATAAAATAAAATAATAAATACCAGGCATTTCCTTAACAGATTGTGAGGCCAAAGAACAAAACAACCAAATTTGTTATATTACTGAACAGAATTCTTTGAGCCAAGAGAAAGAGTACACGAAATTAGAGCTTTTTGAAGTATGTATTCATTCCATCTTGCAATAATGTATGACATAACAATTAATAATGATAAAGCTTATGTCAGTCATCAAGAGTGTACCAAAGCTAGAATTCTATCATTCACTAGTTGTGTTAGCTTTAAGAATGCAAATCATAATACTAAGATGTATTTGACCTACTGTGACCATTTAAGATATTGAACCAATGGATATATTAAAACTCTAATACTGAGCAACCCACAAATTAACTAACTTCCACTCTTAATCTGCAGAAATTACACAAAATGATATCAATACTTGTGCCCAACCTCTGGTTCCTGACGCAATAGCTAGGCCTTACTTGCAACCTGATTTAATTTATTGGTTTTCTCATATATGGCTCGAATTGTAGGAATTAGGATGCGCTCAGCTCACCATTGAGAGACTGAAATGCAGAGATTCTAACTCGGGATATTGATTGTAACACCAAGATAAAGTTCATTGCATACTCAAGGTACCCAGAACATGTATTCAAAAGAACCCAATCTTAATTGAAATCGATTGCTAAAATTCGAAATTCCAATTCGAAATTCAAAATTGAGAGATAGATGGAAACCTGTATTCCTTCTAGCGATCAAAGGAGTCGCCGTCTTCACTGAAATCCTAGCGCCGCCGTCTTCACCACAAGGTCCCTCCTTAGGGGCTGCCTTGCCGTCCTCCATCTCTCAACCCAAACCTCGGACATCCTACGCTAAACGCGAAGAACCCAAACCCTGGACATCCGACGGTAAACGCGAAGATACTATCTGATGTTCAAGGACATTTTGGTAAAAATAAGGAGGTCTACTTAGTTTTTCTAGTATTTTAAAAAGTAGATTGGAGGTGTACTAAGTAGCTGAGGTCCAAATAGCAAATTTGGAGGTCCAACTAGAACCTCCCTATTTTTCTTTCTTCTCAACAAAAAAAACAGTAAAACTATTCTCTCTTATGAGTTTAAATTCATAGATAAATTATATTTCTATTGTGAAAAATTGTCTAAAATCTAAAAACTATAAGTTTGATTAATAAAATATGTAATTTTATAAAAAAAAATATTGATCTTTCCGTAATATTATTTTAATTTTTTATTTTTATTAAAATTTTGATATCTTTTAAATTTTGATTTTTTTTTTAAACTTTGGAGTGCCCTACTGATCTTAAATTTCTGGCTCCGCCACTGTATATATGATTATCTTTTGGCTTAGGAATTATGTTTTCCTTTTGTGAAGGATGTGAGTAAGAGAACTTGAAACGGTGGCTTCTCAAGAATAATCATGGAGATCAATCATGCTCAAGCTTGGTTAGGACAAAATTTGCCGCTCCAAACTTATCGTCTTGCATGTGCTTGACCTGTTGGTTTAATTGAAACCCCACAACTTTGCAAAACATTATTTGCTCCTAATTCCCAGCAGCACATTAGGAAATGTTTGCAGCCCATCATATTAGTACAACTTGACCTCTCCGTTGTGGCCTTCAATTTCTGACTTGAATATTCAGCTTCATTTCTCTGTCTGTTATTTGTAAAGACAGAAAGCAACGACTGATGGACTTTTGAGGTCATTCGTGAACGACCTTATTAGATTATCTTGGGCATCAAACAGCGGTAGCAATGGCACCATGTCATGGGACTCTTTAGCATTAAACGCGGCTGTTCATGAACAATCATTTCTCAATGCACTGAGCAACACCATTTTAGAGGAGATTTGAGCATTGAAATAAAGCTGTTCGTGAACAACCGTATTGTTTCGATGCGTTAAGCATTAGAGAGCACCTCAGAGCCGCAAGCAACACCATTTTAGGGGAGCTTCGAGTATTGAAACGAGACTGTTCGTGAACAACCGTATTGTTTCGATGCGTTAAGCATTGGAGAGCACCAAAGAGCCGCAAGCAACACCATTTCAGGGGAGCTTAGAGCATCAAAACGAGGCTGTTCGTGAACAACCGTATTGTTTCGATGCATTAAACATCGTCTTGGAGAGGCTGGAAAAACTCTAATGGTTGTGGTCGTTCGTGAACGGCCTATTAGAGTTTGTAAACTCTATACGAGAATGACCTTCTCTTCCGGACCAATGGAAGAGACGCTTGCGTCGCAAGGTGGCAAACTTCTTTTCTTGTCATGAGCATCGTCTGAGAAATTTTATATATAAAAAAATAACCATAGATGCAGCCGTATACCTGCAGCTTTTCTTTTCCTTTCTCTGGTAGCGGAACTTGGACCTTCCTTCTCTATTTCTCTCCTTTCTGTATTTCTTTTCTTCTTTTGTTCTAGCGTTTTTTTTTCTGCCCTCCTCTCTGTATCTTTTGTATTTCTCTGCTCTGTAGCTCTTTTTTTTCCTCCCCCTTTTCTCTTCACACTGCTACCTTTATATAGTAGTGTACTTGCTGAACGAGTTTCCGTTCAAAAACCGGTGAGCATATGGACATTTTCAGGTCTTTTTGTGAGAAGAATCAGGCGCCTAGATCGGAAACTGCACCAGTGCTTAGATGTCTTGGAACAGAGCATCTTCCACCCTAAATCCCAATGTCGCCCTATTGCCGATGCGTTCTCCAAAATTCAGATAGGTGTCCACAAAACCTTCTCACAAAAAGACCTGAAATGTCCATATGCTCACCGGTATTTGAACAGGTTTCCATATGTTCGAAAATCGGTAAGCATATGGACATCTTCAGGTCTTTTTGTGAGAAGAAACTAATGAAAAAGACCATATGATAAGTGCATAGCTCTTCATAATGTTAAGTTTGAGTAGAGCAACTACCAGAACCAGTCCTGACCAAAAACAGCGAGGCAAAGGAAGATGCCAAGCTTAGTGGATTTTAGCAAGAGATAATGCAACTTGCAACCGTGCTAAAATGAGATAACCTATTTACAAGTTACCCAGAAAAGACAGGGAAGAAGATGGTTGTCAAGGAAGGAAAGGAAATCAAGGAATACATTGAAGATGCGCTTAGACGATTTACAGGCATAACCCAAAAAAGATAACTCATCAAGAAAAATTCTAAGAAAAGAAAAGGTTAAAAAACCAAGATCTGAATAAAAAAAAAATTATTGGACATTTAATAGAAAGGCAAACAAGGAAATAAAATGATTTGTTTTTTAATACAATAACTTATGAGTTTTATGTCTTGGTGGAATTCAAGTGTCACTCAATGAATGGGAAATGTAGAAAGGAAAGGTTGGAGGAGAAAGTTACTAGCATTTTTCCTTCTCGAAAACCTTAGCAAACTACACTTATAGGGAGACTAAAACCTAACTCACCATGTAAATGAAGGAAATTACATTTTGACCCCTGGCCGTAAAGGGCCAAAGCTAGCATTTGGGCTTTGGTCTTCTAAGTTTTAACCTTTAGGGAGTGAAATTTACACTCCCCATTTTACAATCCACATTCTATGTTTCATTTTTTAGTATATTAAATTTTATCTTTTTGTAGTGTGGATTGTAAAAATGTGAAGTTAAATACTAAAAAATGTAACAAGAAGAGTGGATTGTAAAATGTGGAGTATGAATTTCACCCCCCCCCCCCCCCCCCCCCCAAAGCTTAAGTCCCCCAAACTACAAGTAACTACAATAATTGCTCTAATGTGGAAACTAGATCTCATAACTTTATCAACAACAAAAAAATCCTGAAATCATGATTTTAGATAACTTGACGGGACAGCTTTCAATAAGGACCTTATAATAAAAAGACTAAGGAAAGACTTTTGAATGAACGGTTGGATGTGTGTTTTAAACTTTAGCTGATATGAATGGTTGGATGTCCTAGGATCCTAGGGTTTCATGAATAAATTAGGGTTAGCTATTGGTTTCATTCCGGTCCTTTCCCTAGTAGTGTCAAAAATTTACTGGTTACTTTGGTCTTAATTTTAGGATAATTTTGCATATTAGGTTGTCCTAGTTATCTTTTTTTTTTCCTAGCCCACCACACCCTTACATATGTCAGTAAGAATCGAACCCATGACGTTTACAATGTTGGAATTATAACTTACCAACATATTACAATTCACCGGCATTGCCCTAGTTATCTTAATTCATTTGGTTTTAGCCGTAGGGCCCCCTTAAGGATGACTCAATTTTGTCGTAGCCCTACTTTTAGGTGAGCTGTTTTCTTTGTGATGTTATCGACCTTTGATATTAATGGATTGACACCCAAATTCACTAAAAAAAAAAAAAAATACTTTAGCTTATCAAGAAGTTTAACCGGAAGCTATCCCATAACACCTCAAGAAGTTTATTGAAATAAGTGTCCGCCAAGGACCATGTAAAAGTAAAACCGTAAAAAGCTTGAACTCTTGATTTACAAGCACCAAAAACACCCAGAAACAAAAACCGAAAGCCAAAATAATGGCGCCAAGGGCAACCAGAAACCAAAGTCCACCGTGCGATCCTGACGGAATGTTCGCCGGTATGGTCGTCTTTTTAGTCCACAATGGAGTCCAGAACCGTCGATTGCAGGTCTGAAACTCAACACCTTTCACACCCACTTGTGTTCTTATCTCATTCATAGAATTATATCTAACTATTGGCGCCTAAGATTTCAGATTTGGAAGCAGAAACTGGTCCAAATGGGAGCCACTATAGAATTGCGAGTAACCAAAAATGTCACACACATATTGGCTATGAACCCAGAAGCTCTCTTGCAAGAAGTGGGCAGTGAGCGATTGGGTTTGTTTAAAGGAGTGAGTTATACCAATCATTTTGATTTAAAGCTGAAATCTTTGAGTTAGTTATGAAATGGGTTGTGAATGTAAGCTTCAAAGTTTTAAACTTTAATGGGTTTTTATGGCAGAGAGTTGTACTATATCAGTGGCTACAGGATAGCTTGAGCTCAGGTGAAAAGGTACCTGAAGAATTGTACCTTGTGAATTTGGATGCTGACAAGTCTTCCAGTGATTACAATTCCACTGAAAATGAAACCCCAAATCCCAAAAAGACTAAACTCTCTCCTGAGAATTCACCTCACACTCCAAGCCCTAAAACCCCCAAAGCTCTAAATGAGGATCAGGTCACACCATTGCAGTCATCCTCACCCTACAGCCCACCTGATTTGAACAGCAACATAACTCAGATATTTGGAAAGCTTATCAATATTTATAGAGGTGAGGTCCAGTTAGTTCTTGTGGTTGTTGATATGTTGCATTTTTGGTTTTATGAGTTCAGTCACTCAGTGGTTGTTTCATGTGTTGAAATTAAAAGCCTTGGGCGATGACCGGAGATCTTTTAGCTATTACAAGGCTATACCAGTTATAGAGAGGTTGCCGTTCAAGATACAGAGTCAGGACCAAGTTAAAGGCTTACCTAACATTGGAAAGTCAATGCAAGACCATGTAAGTGAGCATGCATGCCTTAGTTTTGATTTGTGTGTTTGGTAGATTCTGTTCTGATATGGGGTTGTAATGTATACAAAGGATGTATTAGCTGTTTTATATGGAGTGTTACCGAATGTACTAGCCACGAGTCTTATGATAGTGTTCATACTATTAATCAGGCATTTTGAAACCTAATATGGCTCATGCTTCCATCCTCAAAGGATAGTCAAAGTGGGAAACTTCCTTAGTTACTTTAAGCTGTAATCAGAAATCAGTCTACTGTAGAGATTATATCTTCATATTGGGCTTGCTGTTCTGAGAAATGCATAATTCTCTTTGTTAATGGAAACTCCTTAGTGGTCCTTCCTTATTTTGTCTATTTGATAAATAGAATCTTTTGATTGGTGTTGCAGATTCAGGAAATAGTGACTACCGGGAAGTTATCCAAGTTGGAGCATTTTGAAACAGATGAAAAGGTGTTGGAATTGTTTTCAGTTGACCAATAATTTCTATGTAATTTCAGTATTCCTGTGGTGATTTGAAATCCGAATTTTTTCATTTTATTTAGTTCATACTTTGATGGAGTTTACTCAATAGTTTAAGATGTTTGTGTTTGTGTAGTCGGCAAGAAGATTTTAGACAGTACTTTATCACTATAGGTTGAATGGCCAGTGCACCTTGAGTTAGCTATATATAGCTTCATGTATTCATAGTTCGACAGTTCTGATTTCTGATTTTGTTAATTGTAGGTACGAACTATCAGCTTATTTGGGGAAGTTTGGGGCGTTGGTCCAGCTACTGCACAAAAATTGTATGAGAAAGGACACCGCACATTAGATGATCTGAAGAATGAAGAATCATTAACAAATTCACAGAAGTTAGGGTTAAAATATTTTGATGATATCAAACAGAGAATTCCACGCAATGAGGTAATGAATTTCTATGCTAACTTGAATTCTTTGTTCTAGTATAGCTTTATTCTTACCCACCAGAAATTGGTGTGTGTGTGTGTGTTTTTTTTTTTTTTTAATCTTTTTTTTATTATTGAATAGGCTCAGGAGATGGAACATCTACTACAGAAAGCTGGAGAAGATGTTTTGCCTGGGGTGAGCATGATAATACTTGACATAACTGATATATGATGTAAAGCAGAATATTAGGGGTAATGAACTTAACTAGTAAAATGAGCCAAAATGAACTTATTCCTCTAGTTCCTTATTTAGATCCGAGTCCTATGTTGTTCAAAAAAGAAAAAGAAAAAAAAGATACAAGTGCTATAGGAAAGGATGTGGATAAATGTCAAATTCATTGATTCATCCTCCAAAAGCATTTGTCATGAAAAATTACAGCATTAACTTTATTCCAGTATGCTGCTTTGTATTCTTATATGAGATATGCCTACAGGTGGACATTGTATGTGGAGGATCATATAGACGCGGGAAAGCTTCTTGTGGGGATCTGGACATTATAATTACACATCCTGATGGAAAAAGGTATGAAAGCTACCTTTTCTCGGCCTTCTTTTCTTTGCAGTAAGAAGTACAGGCCAAATAAATGGAGCTATTAATGATTTTTTGTATATAGCTTGCAATTGTTTTTGTTATCCATGTTTTTCTTTCATCATTGTATCAGATCTTACTTTTTGACACTACTATAGTGGTCTTCTTTCTATTCACCAGTGACCAGTCTACTTCATGGTTTTAGTTTTGAAAGGCCGACTCACTTTGGTATTTTGTTCGCAGTCATAGAGGCTTTTTACCAAAATACGTAAAGCATTTAAAGGATATGAAGTTTCTAAGGGAGGATCTGGTTTTCAGTACACACAGTGAGGAGGTAATATGATGTTCTGTTTGTTTTAGCATTTATTTTCATGAATTTTGCAGTTTGCATGTGTCAGTGTTATATGGGGTGTCATGAATGGAGTTCAGGTTTGCACCTAATGCTTGAGGGGAAATAATATTAGGAAGCATTTGGTTTGTGTCAAGTAGGATTTGATGCTGAAAGTAGTCATATAAAGTTGTTTTAACATCGGAGTATCTGATTTCCGGATGTATAGTCAATGACATCATTTTACCTTCTCTGAATATGTTCTTTGTTATTCATGCTATGGTATTAAACACATTAACATCTTCATATAATAACATGAACAGGGTACTGATTCTGGTGTCGACACATATTTTGGGCTTTGCACATATCCTGGACGAGAGCTGCGCCACCGCATAGATATCAAGGTTTTTCTTGATATCTATCATCTTTAACTATCAGAATAAAGTTAGCAGAAGGATTGTTTCAGATTTTTGTTTCATAACAGCAGCACTCACATATTTGTACTATTGTGCTGCTGTGTGGTATATATCCCCTTTATCCGAAGGCATTATGGATTTGCATTACCTTTTGGGTCGGTTTCATGGCCTACTTTATGTTATTGTTGTAGGGAGAATCACATACAGCACATATATGAGTGCATATATATGTAATTGGTTTCCTGATATGCTTTAATGTCTATGTTTTGTTAGGTCTACCCACAGGAAATATATGCATTTGCGCTAATACATTGGACAGGCAATGATGTATTGAATAGGAGGTTTGTTTGCTCTCTTGACTAAAATCATCATGTTAAATTTACTACCTGCAAGTTTCTGACAATCTAAATGCAGGTTGAGAGTTCTAGCCGAATCTAAAGGATTCCTACTTGATGATGATGGGCTATTTCCAGCTACACGGGGCTCTCTCGGTCAACGGGTAATGACTTGTTTTGTTTTGGTACCTTTTCCCTTCACTATCTCTCTGTTTCATGGTTCATTTACCGTTAGCTTGTATTGTTCATTCTGTTGCAGGGCATGAGAGGTAGCGCAAGCTTGAAATTTGACACAGAAAAGGAGGTCTTTGAGTTTCTCGGGTTTCCTTGGCTTGAACCACAAGAGAGAAATCTGTGAGATGGGTGAATGGCTTATATTAGCGAGTTGTAGACTGTAGATACGAGCCTAACAAACTCAGTCTCGTTAGTGAAGTGCTGATTAGAGAGAGTCAAATTGACATTGGAAGCTTGTAAATTATGTAACTCTTATGTCTTCCCTGATTATTTTGGATGTACCAATGTATAATACTCTAGTTTACTCTTGTTCTCAGAATATATCCATTTTGTTTGAGAACATTTTGAATCTTTTTACTTCTGTTAACTAAAAATAATAATTAACACCTCAAAAAAGTCCAAAACTAGACTATATAGTGATTATAGTCTGAATACAAATGGAAATGAGCCAAAAGAAAAAAAGAAAAAGACTAGTGGGGTGAAATTGTAATATCAACACACTCTGAGGTTATCAGCTGGTATAAAATCCCAAAACCCCAAAGGAGGTTTTAGATAAGAGAACAGAGATGAGTTGGACTGGTGTAACTCCCCTTGTATCAGCAAATCCTCCAAAGCTTCACCAATCCTCTCCCTTCTATGCTTCTCCTTCTTCTTCTTCTTACTCTTCATTCCCAACTGTTAAGGTTTCATCAAGCTTGTCACAGAGATTTAGTGTTAGGTCCCTTTCCTTAAACAGACAGATATGCAGAGCAGCAGCCGAGTACAGATTTCCGGACCCAATTCCAGATTTTGCTGATGCTGTAAGTCTCTTTTCTAACACACCCAGTTTTGGTTTTTCAAAAAGAATCAATCTTTATTGAATTGCTGGTTTTTGGGTTCAGGAGACTGAGAAGTTCAGGACCCATCTCCTGAATAAGCTATCCAAGAAAGAGGTGTATGACGACTCTGTTGAAGAGGTCGTAGGGATCTGCACTGAGGTAGTTTTATTCCCTTGTAATTAACTGTATGCTGCATTCTCTACCAAGTACTAGTTCAATTTTAAGCAGTTGAGATTAGCTAAGTGGTGAGTGAGAGGGAGGAAATGGGTTAGGACTATTTGAATTTTCGACTTAAATCTTTAATCTTTTATCTGTTTAGGTCAATAGATTGTGTACAGCACATGATTTACATTGTGCACATACTTAACAAAAGCCCTTGAGCATTGAAATAGCTTTGGTGGGCATTATGTATCTATTGGGTTTTCTTAATTCTTTCACACAAATAAGGTTCTCAGTGGTCATGCAAACACAATTTAATCGGTTTTAGTTGGTGTTCGGAGTAGCTTAAAGTCTCTCATTGTTAAAACTATGGAGATCAATGAATTTCTTATGTCCCTTTACGGAATAGATCATCAGAAGTGATACATGCACTGAAATACTACATTAGGTGCTTCTACTTTCATTTTTAGTTCTTTGGTGTAGGGGATTTGGATTTAGGTCTTCTACTTTCAAATTTGTTATGTTCATTTTGGGTTATAATCTGTATGTTGGCATTAAATTGTTTTCCCCATCATGTTTGTTACAACAGATATTTGGTACTTTCTTGCACACCGAGTATGGTGGTCCTGGGACGCTCTTGGTAGTTCCCTTCATTGATATGGCTGATACTCTAAACGAGCAGGGATTACCTGGAGGACCGCAAGCTGCGCGTGCTGCCATCAAATGGGCACAGGGACATGTTGACAAGGACTGGAAGGAATGGACTGGTGATGACAACTGACACAAAACCGGGTTTGCTAGTTTATGCGTAGGTTATAGAGTTGATCAAGCGGTTTTGATGTCTGTTATGCTTGTCAAACTGATGGAGAGGAGAGTTTTTTTTATTGCTTTTGTTGTAATATTATGGTGAAGATATGTGGTCTGTTGTAAGATCATGAGAGTATCTATTGTTGGGCATCTATTGGTTCAAGCATTAATCGAAAGCTGTTATTTAGAGTTTAGACCTTATGCATAACATGTTCTGCTTCTTGTTTTCAAGGTCTAAGCGATCTGCTTGTTTATGATACTGATGCCGAGGGGACAAAAATTAAGAAAAGAAGCCTCTCATAGCGAGGCAAGTCCCAGACTTCATTACCTGCTGAACCAATTGCATTCACCAGAGTAGAGAGGAATATTTCCGAGTAAAGATGATAATAACAAAGTTATATATAACAAACCCTTCTTTGAGGAAACTCATATTTCTGATGATGAGGAACTATTCAGTTATCCCATTCGTCAAAGAAGGTTTGATGAGCCATTTGTTCCGATAGGGCAATTTGCAAGTGCTCTTTGCAATATTGCAGCATACACCTATTCTCGTAGGGCTAGTGGCTGTTGAGCCCAACAAGGCTATAACTATAGCAGAAAAAATTGAGTTCAGCATACTCTTCATCTGAAGAAATGATGTAGTTTTAGTTGTCAGTCACTGAAATTGGGTTGGAAAGATGTAAATTTGAGAATGAGCAAGGATTAATCAGTGAAGTACAAAGAAAAACAAATTAAGGAGCTACTGCATTAGAATTTTGATGACCCCTTAAATATCAGCAATCTGTACAGACCAAGAATATGCAGTCCAAAGCTGCAATATATGGTTAAACTATTGGATCACATTGTGCTTGTTATATCAAGCTCGTTGATCTAGGTGACTGGATTGAGCCCGTAAATCAAACCGTACGTTGGTGATGTTGTACTTTCATTTCCTTACATCAATTCATAAGCAAACGTGCTTGATTGCAGCTAATTTAGAAATCTGATCGACCTCGAGCCATCAACTCTTCCCTATCAATGAAACGCTCGAGCAACTCTTTCTCTTTCAAAACCAAGCAATCTTCAGACTTGCCAAACCAGTCATAGCGTCGTTTGGCAACGTAATCATAGACAATTTCTCTCAAAGGAGTTGGGACTATCATGAGTGTGCTTAAAGCAGAGTAAGGGAGAGGCAAGTATGACAATACTTTCAGCGCAGCTGCAGAATCATAAAAGCATAAATATCAGACTCCATTACAAAAGCTTAAAAAAGAAAAATATTGACAGGAAGGCTACAGTGAAAAGCACTGGATATTGACACAGTTTACAATCATGCATTTGTATGCTTAGAAGTCTGCATAGATCTCGATTGCTTTGTCATACAAAAAGATGTTTAAAGCTTGAACAATTGATAGATTACAGCAGAGAATGCTTCTCAATCAACACCTAATGAATCCCACTTTAAAATTGTGCTAGAATAGAAGTATAATCCCTAGAATCTTAAAGACATCCATCCTAAGGAAAATATTAACCTTCAGAAACGATCTGGATGTTAGAAGTTTTTGCATTCTCACTTTTTACAATCAAAGTCTACCTAGAGACATTCAATTCAAGTTTTCCCACTTGCAGAAGATGTGTTATAGCAAGGTCCCCAATAAGACTAGATAACATGTTATTCATCCTAAAAACAGAAAACATACCAAACATATGGAAAAACAGAAGAGCAGGATATCTAAGCCTATGCAGTCTAACACAGAGCCAGATCACTATAATTCAAAATCTATACATTTTCCACACCAAACAAATAAACCCAAACATGCTTTGCTTCCTACCTGAAAGATACTACTTTAATTTCCAAAGCAAAAATGGTATCAATCTTCCCTAATGAATATATTTGATTTGCAAAGAACAAATGCAGAATATATTCAAAAGATACCTTGCCTGCCAAGACCAGCATTTTCAAAAGCTACCCATTTTAGTTTTATCACTTCACTAAATGACCTAGCAATGCAAAGTAGAGACCAACCCAGAACCAACATCAATAATGCAAAGTAGCAGTAACATCCAAATCACAACAGTTACATAATCAAACAATGGTGACAGATTCTAACCAGTGGAGCCTTGGTGATACAGCCCAGGGCCTTCAACAAACAAAAATCGACGAAGAACATCCTCTCGATCAAGCCCACACAATCTCAGATAAGGCTCAGCTGTCTCAGACTGTAGGCAGCAGAATTTGATCTTCCTGTGCTTGTCTGCCTTAATCACCCACTTCACCCCTGCTCAGAAAGCAAACAACTTTAGACCTAAAACCCTAAACCCACATTAGCAATTACACCAAAACCAACACCCAGAAACCAAAACCGGAAACTTTGAAGCCTAACCTCCATGGCAGAGATGGCAGACCCCATCGAAGACCACCACACGTGGCTGAAGCAGAGTGGGTAGCAAAACGGCCTCCGATGCAGAAGAACCAGCAGCAGCTGAGTTAGAGTAGACGGGCCCATCTTCATCGCCGACGCCGGCAAGGTCAGCAGCCGTGCTCGAAACGACGTCGGAGGAAGACGGCCTTGAAGAAAATAGACGCTTTACTGATGAAGACGAAGAACGAATTGAAGCTCTTTTGGGGAGCAATCTCATTAACCTTGCCACCATCATTTTGGGTTTCGCCGGATTTTTGCTCAGGTCATTTTGGGCTGGTTTTCCAGGGGTTTAGAATTTTCCAAAGGGTTTTATATTCCAGAGAGGAAATGAACTGGGACCAATTTTAACCATGCCTTTCGTGGTTTCCAAGTCTTCCCTATAATTTTTGGTATTTTTGTTTTTTTTTAAGAAAAAAGAAAAGCATAAATTTTTAGAGCAACTCCAACAGCTTTCTCATATTTTAATTTTTCTCTACTTTAGGGAAAAATTAGCCTCTTTTGCTCCAACAGATTCCCTATAACTATCCCTATTTTAGGGAAAGTGAGTAAATAGAAAACCAAATTCCCTATATTTACAACAATCTCTAAAATTTTAAGGAAGAATATGGAGATTTTAGAGATTGCTGTAACATAGGGAATCTGTTGAAGTTGGAGAATAAAAAAATGCTAAAACTTTGACTTTTGTTTCTCTATAATACAGAAATTATAGGGAAGCTGTTGAAGTTGCTCTTACTACAGAAGAATAATCACATTATATATGCTATATGGCTTTCAGTACTATATTTACACGCTATTTCTTCTCAACTTCTTACAACCTGTGTAGAGTGTATTATCATTCAATTTCAACCGAGGCAAATTCTTCTGTATACTGTATTTCCATGTTTGTCGAACTGAATCTTCGTCTGTATCACGAGTAGGGAGTGCCGCCGCAGCTCCTCTAAGTTGCAGCAGCTGAAATCATGCCCATGAGCTGAAATCCTCCAAGTTGTTTGCCCTGCTTGTTGTCACACTCGGCTGGAAGCGCAAAACTTCTGTATTGATCAGGGTCTGATCCTGATGCCACCTGCGGAAGCATCCTTCTTTAGGACAAAGAGTCGAAGAAGTTTGTGATTATCGTGCTAGTTTTTAGTTTGGGACTAACCGAAACATAACCAGCAGTAGACTAGGCATTTAAATTACTTCGTGGACTTCACCATCTGCATAGCAAACAAGTCCCATGGACATGGACTTTGGTGAATTAGCTTAATGAGCACATGAAGAATCCAGAATCTGTAGAAACGCGCACTCATTTGAAAGGCTCACCACTAAGACGAACTGCCAAGTTTGCTTGAGCATCTGCCTCTGAATTTTTGTCCTTTGGAGATAAATACAGAAATGTTAGAATGCTATAGGGAATTCCAATGGAAGGAAATATCATAGAAGAGAAAACAAATTCAACTTTGCGCACCCTCAGAACATGACTGATCTCAAAGGAGACAAATTGTTCTTTCAGTTCCTTCACCTCTTCACACAAATCAGACAGATTCTGGTTTTTGACCTTCCATAAACCTTGAACCTGTTCCAGTAACATCAACATCAACAGTTATACAATGAAAAACAAATGGGAATGGCAAATTTCAAACTGATGAAGCATCTAAACAGCGTTACTCGAAGCTAAAAGACCCAAAATCAGAGCATATTTCCCTAGTGCAAAATCAATCAAGGAGAACTTAAAGATGGTTCAATGAATGGTACATTAAAGACAGAAAGTGCAGCAGAAGACCTGGGATTTGATAAAATAACCATTTTAAAGCAGCAAAAGTACTAGAAAAGCAAGAACTCAAGACAAACTAAAATTAGCATAAACCAACCTTAGAAAAATAAATATTAACTAACCTGCATACAAACAAGTTTGGAATCACCCTGGACTCGAATCTTGGTAAAACCTTTCTTGAGAGCACATTTTAACCCTAAAATCAGAGCTCGGTACTCAGCAACATTATTGGTCTTAATACCCAGACCTTCGTGAACTTTACAGATCTACAGAAAAAGCAAGGTAAGAGAGTTTTCTTTCAACTTTTTAAACTATACAAAAGTAAAATGCATACCAAACTTCCATCATCAGCCCGCAGCACAGCTCCAGCACCAGCTAGTCCAGGATTTCCTTTTGATGCACCATCGAACTCGAGAGTACAGAAGCCCTACGAATATAACATGGCCACATAAATCATTCTTCCATTTCTGTTTCAGTTTGCTATATACAACACAGTTGCAAAGCATTATGACAATAACCTCCAGAACTACCAAAAGACAATAACATTAACATAAAAATGTCTTTAGCTTCAGAGATAGCATGATTCTAAACTCACCACATTTTCTGATCCAGGCACTTCATCGGAACCGTTTACAGATTCTTCACATTCTAAAGGTGCTGGCTCCTAAAAATGAGAAAGAAAACAAATCATATCCCCAAACTAGTATAAACTCAATGCAGCTAGCCTGAGAAGCTTGGAGAATGACTCTAGTCCATTAAAAATCCGCAAACTACTTCATAGTTCTTGACAATTAAACCCAACATGGTCTGAATACTCAACAAGGAGCATAACCTTTCAACTTCCCAAATAACATTGCATTCACCAACCTAAAAAAACATAACTACCTCTCGTGCGAATAATCAATAAATACAAGCAAAATTCACACATATTATAATAGTAACGTGTCTTACATGAAAAGGGCAAAGCATAAGCTTGCCGAAATGGTCCTGCTTCAAATCTTCAGCTCTGATAGTGTAAATTGCATTGGTAAGTCCAAAAGACACAAGATGTTCTTCAGTGTCCTTAGGCAAGGAGTAACCTTTGTACACACTAACAGGAGGATCACATATCTATATCACACTCCAAAATCAAATTAACCAAAAATAAATTAATTGCACTCACATTAACGCATTTACTCGAAAACAGTAAGAAAGAAAAAAAAAAAAATGCAGACACTCACCGAAGAACCAATCTGGGCCTCACAGTCACCGAAATTCCTATACACGCCAACAATATCTCCTTTCCGGACTAAATAGAACGCTTCTTTTTCCACTTCCATTGCGTTCGTCCGAGCACAACACGACGTCGTTTTGCGGCGGCGGCTGCTGCCATTACTTCGAAGCTGAACATGGCCTCTGGTCAGCGCAAAGTCAACTTTATTTGACTTAATTCCAGCGGAAAGGTTCGGTTTTGTTCTCCACGAAGAAGAAGGAGAAGAGGTGGTGGCGAAAAAACGACCCGTCGTGTACGAAACGTGTGACGAGAAGTTCATCACTCCAGGTATCGGCAACAGAGGAGAACCAGAACCAGAGAAGAGATTGGGTTTATGGTCGGGGGGGGGTTAAACAAGAATGGATACAATTTGGGCCAGGGCCCAGTAGTGGTCCAGCCGGAGGAGTTATATTAAAACTGGTCCATGAAAACACGAACTATCCGAACGACAACCAATCTAACATGTTAAGTCTCATAATTTAAAAACAGAACGGAACAGAAATATACGCAAAGGCAAAAAATGGACTAAAAGTGTGGAAGAATAGCGACTTTCATTCTATGCATTTTGCTCGTCACGTTTCACAGTTACTCTCCATATTCATGCTAATTGTTTCCGGTTCACAAAAAGATTTACAGTGGCCTCGTTACTGCCTAACTACCTTCCTTTGAAGCCTAACCATCTTCCTTTGAAGCCAAAGCAGGATCTAACCCATATTTTGAGAACACAAAAAGATTACAATGGCCTCGACTGTTGCCGCCTAACTATCTTCAATTGAAGCCAAAGCTGGGTTTAACCCATATTTCGAGAACACATCACTAAGCACAGCCTTCTCCTTGACCTTTAACCTGCAACATGATACACAACAAGAAGTTTGTCATACGGTCATTAACAAACAAACTATGGAACTTCGGCAAAATGCAACAAATTACCTCTTGGAAGACCCGGAGACGACCAACTTTGGAACTTTTGGTGCTTTTGGTGCTTTTTCTTTCACAGTTAACTTCTTCTTCTTAGGAGTCCCTTCTTCTTTCCCTTTCACAGCTTGCTTTTTGCGAGGAACCTTCTCTTCTTTACTCTTAGCAATTAACTGCTTTGAGGAAGACGAATCTGCTGAAGACTCGGATTCTGTCGTTAATTCTATGATATTGCTGTCTCCACCATTGAGGTCCGACACAGTGGACGTTTGCAGATTCTCCTTGAAATCTTCCGGTTCTGGTCCAAGGATCTCAACATCAGGGCCATCATATTCATCATCACATATAGTCTCATCCAATGTGTCCAGCGTACCATCATCCAAGTCAGAATCCACCTTCTGGTCTCCAAATGCAGCTGTCAGTTGAGCATCAAGATAGTCTCCTGAATTTTTAAGATTCTCCATGAAATCTTCCAGTTCTGGCTCAAGGATTTCAACATCAGAGCCGTCATATTCATCAGATACAGTCTCCTCCAATGTGTCCAGGGAAGAATTATCCAATTCAGAATCCACTTTCTGGTCTCCAGATGCAGAAACAGTCAGTTGGGAATCAGTAGACTTATTGGTTGAGGTTTTAGTAGCAGGATCTGTTGCCGGTTTAGGACCACGGACAGTATAGTCAACTGTTACGGGTTTAAGAGCATTTAGTCGTGGAGCAGCTATTCGAGGAGCAGATTTTGATTGTTCCACATCAGAATCCGGTGAAGTTACCACCTCGCATTTGATCTGCTTCTGAACTTTCCCAAATGTAATACTCTGCAAAGAAAATGTTTCCACAAACCTGCCAAGAGAGGAATATCATTTCAGACGCTAGAATATAGCAAAGTAAGAAAGTTTTCACCCGGTAATATCAATGAGATGCAATGTCAACTACTGAATAGAATGATACACTAGAATACAATACATGTCCTATTATCTGCATTTTATACCACACCTATCCACGTTCAATTTGCCTTCGGTCTAAACCCTAAACCCTACCTATCCGAATCTTTTCAATTGTTATCAGCTAATATACATTGAAGCTCCCCCTCATGGCCTTCTTATCATGTTTTATTTTCTTTCAAGAATTCAAAATGTACCCCAATTTTATCAGCATTATAACCACAGCAAGCATATACCTAAATCCCATTACACAGCTCAGCATAAACCCTAAACATACCTAGCTGCATCCTTCTCAGTCTTGAAATGCACAAAAGCAAAACCCTTGCAAATGGGGTCCTTGGTCTTCTTGTTTCCAGTCACAGCTGGGTTTATGCTCAGCAAACCCGGAACCAGCTTAAACGCCGCAGTCAAATCCCGGTGCACGTTCTTCTTCTTCGGCAGGTTCGTCACCCTCACCCGAAACCCAGCCGGAACAACCACCTCATCAGCTGCAGCAAAATTCAGTAAATTAAACCAGAAAATTATACATATAAGGCCGAATTCGAGTTTCGAAACACACACCTGTGTTCTTCTTAGGTTTAAGATTGGCCTTTACGGCGTCGTTTTGGAGCTTAGTGGAAGTCTCAATCTGTATTTCTTCGAGCAGTTGGTCTTCAATCGGAGTGTCGTAGACTCTGCCTTCGCCGAACCCAAGCGGCTTCTTCTCCAGCCACTTCTTCATCTCCCCAAACGGCACCAACAGACCTTCGTCTTCGTCATCCTCACCGTCCAATTCCAGCTCCTCATCTCCGCCGTCCACGTCCACGTCATCGTCATCGTCGTCCTCTTCATCGGAGTCGTCGTCCATTGCCAAGAGCTTGTTGCCCCCTTTCCGCTTCTTCCGCACGGACTGCAGTCCGAACTTGCGGCTCTTCTGGGCGTGGACGGCGGGGAAGCGGAGGCGCGTGAGGTGAACGGAGGAGAGGAAGCGGTTGTGTTTGAAAATGGCCGTGGGGAGCGAAGAAGTGGAAGCGAAACGTAATTGGGTTTTGAAGGAGAAGGAGAGAGAAGGAGTAGTGAAGAGAGAAGAGGAGGAGGAAGGTGGAAGCCTTGCGGTGCTTATCATCTTCGCCGCTCAGTCTTTCAGTGCTACTGGGCTTTGGTCAGAGACTGGGAGTGAGAATATATTATCCATGTAGGGCTCTAGATACTAATACAAAGACTGAGGAAACTATGACAGCTTGGTTTCGTGGTGTAGTTGGTTATCACGTCAGTCTAACACACTGAAGATCTCCGGTTCGAACCCGGGCGAAGCCATTTCTTTTTCCATTGCTCTTGCTTTTTTTTTTTTTTTAGTATGGGCTTTGGTCACCCTTTTGGACCCCAACCACATTGACAGTTGAAGCCCCATTGAGTTTGCTAGTTGTGTCAATGGCCTTAGGTCCCTTGGGCTTGCACCAAGGTGATGTTTCCGATTTTGTTGATTTGGAACCATTTTGGTTAATGGAGGATCCTAGTTAATACTTAATAGTATCTTTGATGTATTGGTACTGGGGGTATTGTATCAGTTTGGATAGGTCGAAGTTCTTTTAAGGAAAAGCCTTATTTTCAACTTTTTATAATTACAATTAGCTTATCGATGAAAGTTCTCTATTTCGACAAAAGAAATCAATATGGAACCAATTTGGTGGATGGAGCTTGTTCGAAGCGATTTATCTAGTTGATATTGTCTTTGATGTATTTGTAAAGGGGGTGATGTATCTTTTTTCTCTATCCTTGGATCGGTCTTAATGAGACCCTATTTTTACCCTTCTACATAATAGCAATGAAAGTTCTCTTTTCATATCAAACAATCACAAGAAGAATAATAGTTTAGAGTTCTAAAACCAAACGTATTAAGTTGAATAATACATTGTGTTTTTTATGAGTTCTATACGCAAAACTTCATTTTCGATGCGGTTATTAGTCTCATTTCTCTTTTACAAAGAACAAGGTATGGTAGATACATATCTTGTTTTCTCCTACAGATGATATGATATCAGAACACGAATCGACCTATCTGCAAATGGATCTATTATGAGAACCACAAACGCCAGAATCAGCATTGACTCGTGAATAGAAAAGGGCCAGATAGACATGAAGCTGATGAAATGGAACCCGAAAAAGATAATAAAAGAAAAAAAAAATATTAAAAATTAGTAACAATAGGAGAAAGCACTCTTGGCAGTTGGGTCAAAGCCAAGAGATTCTGGGCCTCTAGGGCATGGTTCCAATTCCAAACATGTTGGCATTAGGTGAGTGATTGCTTTCCATCACTCTTTAATCACTTGATTGACATTTTCAGTTCCACATCTGATAACTACCTGTTCATGTACATGAATTAATATGATTGACATTCCTACATACTAAATACCCCGAATTGGAGGTAGCTACCATGAGTTAAAGCCTACAAATGTTGTTTTAGCTTGCGTCCAAATTTTCTGTTCTTTTGTTTTGAATTAATTTCTTAAGTTTTTTGGTTCAGTTTTAAATTTTGAAGGGTCAAGTTTTGCCCCTCCTTATCCAATATTCAAGCTATGTTAAGCATCTCATAAGTATAGCATTTAATTGTTTAATTGCATCCAGGAAACATGAGAAGAGTTGTAACTAGGGACAAACCGGTTTGTCAATTGCAGAACAACAATGCAAATCTTGTTTTCATTATCCTTGTCAATGTCTCTATGTTTTGTCAATTCAGAGTTCAGTTAATTCGCGTTTTATATTTCTATGCGCGTCGAATAAATAAAATAAGCATATCTCAAGTGTGCAACACTAATATACCGATTATGCTTACTCGGTATAGAACTCATATATATTAATCAAAACGAAATCGCTCACTCTCATCGCTCAATTAAGTTGGTAGATAGAAAGCGAGCAACTGATGTTTGTTAATTTTTGGAGTCATTGTCGAATCATTTACCGATTGATACATTCCCCAAAATCATGACCAGTTGCACTTCTATACTATATAAACAAAGCTTTATTCCCCCACTGCATGACCTAGCTAATATTCAAAACCACGATTCAAATGGCGTTGGATTACAAATGCCCATAGATATATATTCGTCTCAACCTTCCCTTCCAAATTCAAAAAAGAGGTTTAAGACATGGGTCCTAAGGAGTTCATTTTTTCATAGCCTAGAACCTAAAGCAAAGTCCGTAGACAGGAACTGTTACCAGAATTATAAAGACTCCAAAACAAAGATGTTATTAACTTCACCACCAAGATTCAAGGGAGTTGAAAGAAAATGGAGCCCTGGATGCACCGAAAGGGAAAATGGTGTACCTACTTAGACATTTTAACAAATACTTGATGATCAATAAGATGGGGGCAGATGAGAACAGAGACAGCTAGGCCAACTGTGAGGCTGTGTATATATGACTTTGACCAACATGGGAAATGGGCAAGAGAAAATTAAACAACTCCCATCTCAAAATCTCATCTCCATAGATTTGATCTATCTTTGGCAATGGTGCTAGTTGAATCTGTTCTTAAATAAGACACAGACAAGGTCATGCCGAGTCATAATAAAAACCCAGAACCCTCAGTAGTCTTCTGACAGATTGAATGAAGGAAGGATACATTGAAATTATATATTGAAAATGAATGAATAAAGAATGAGTTCAATTATTTTGGTTGGATAAGAAACTAGCTGTGTTGAACTGATAATTTGAATTTTAGGAGCAGCTGGCTAGTGGCTTCTGAGTGCTGTTGGCCCATGGGAAATAGGAGTTTCATGTGAAACTACTAGATAAGTGTATCAATACTCAAATTTGAGAATATATTGACAGATATTTTTATATACAGATGTATATAAGTAATAAGGAGCATTTATTGCGGAGAACATATCGATAGGTACAGTGATATATACTAGTACTCTAATTTGAGAATTATCAACAGATATTTCTATATGTTAAACGTATACAAGTAATGAAGAGCATTTCTTTTCTTGGAGAGATCTTGAATTGGGGGGGGGGGGGGGGGGGGGGGGGGGAAACAAAAGAAGATATCAGCATATATATCAAACCCTATATATAGTTATCAAACCCTAATCTACCTTCATATATATGAAGGCATGCTGATGCAGAGTGCACCGAAAACACTTCAAAAGTTCACCACCTAACATTCCACAGAAAACTCCACAAACAATTAGGACAAGTAAATATTAGCAGGAGTTAAAGGCAAAAGTCTTTTATGAGATGTTTGATGTCAATGTTGTTTAGACATAAAACAAATTTCCATTTGTCATAACATTGCTATTATTGCAAGCTCTTTTACTATTATTAAGCTTTTTTCTTTCCAAATTTGGGTCTTAAGGTCCTGAAAGATAAATAGAATAGGTAGATGGAGATTTATCATCGCCATCATCACAGTCTCTCATAATTGAAGCAGCCTAGCGCGTAGTAATAGCTACCTCATCACCATGGATCCCCTCTACAGAACATGTACCAATCAAAACCCACTTTTAGGTGCCATTGTCTCCCTCCCAAGCCCTATTTGATGTGGAAAATTCAGGACAGAAGCACATACCAGTTCTCTGTTCTGGTCAATACTCAACTATAAATGTCATATGAATCCATTAATGTCCAAGCTACCACTCTGTGTTGGATATGAAGAAGTCAAACTTCTCATTATTTGTGGAGGTACACAGTACAAGACTCCAACAACCTTATGCAGTTTATGTCTTGTAATTAGTCTCATTAGAGCAACGTACTCCAACAGCTTCTTCATATTTTAATTTTTCCCTACTTTAGGAAAAAATGAGCCTCTTTTGCTCCAATAGATTCCCTATAAGGCTATAACTATCCCTATTTTAGATAAAGTGAGGAAAGAGAAAACCAAATTCCCTATACTTACAGCAATCTCTAAATTTTAATGAATAATATAGAGATTTTAGAGAGTGCTGTAAAATAGGAAATCTGTTGGAGTTGGAGAAGAAAAAGATGCTAAACCTTTGATTTTTGCTTCCCTAATATACATAAATTATAAAGAACTGTTGGAGTTGCTCTTATCCACTGTAAATACGTATAAATCTATGTAGCATTCATCAACGAGTTCCTATTTCCTTAGTAATAGATATCGAATAGCTTATGGTCACAATCTTGCAATTACGTTAATTAAATTACCTACGCAATGTGAATAATATGACTAATATATGTTTCTCTTGTTTTTTTTTTTTGGGTTATTATCACAAATGGTACCTGAACTATACCTCAATCTTATCGATGGTATCTGAACTTCAATTTTGATCACAACCAGTACCCGAACTTTTCGATTTCATTTTAAATGGTACCTAGAGCCACCTCCGGTCACTATTCCGACTAAAAACGGCATGGGAGGCAATCATAGTGATGATTTTTGATGATTTCAAGGGTTGCAATCATATATAGTGATGATTTTTTGGTAATATACTTGCCTTGAACTTGTTTTTTTTTTTTTTTTTTTTTTAGATTTGGCTTTTTTGGCCGGAATAGTGACCGAAGGTGGCCTTAGGTACCATTTAAAATGAAATCGAAAAGTTCGGGTACTGGTTGTGATCAAAATTGAAGTTCAGGTACCATCGATAAAATAGAAGATAAGTTCAGGTACCATTTGTGATAATAACCCTTTTTTTTTTTATAGAAAGAGGTCAGCCCATTATATAGATTCAGCAAGCAGTACAAAAACGAAACACCCCTAATGGGTCGACAGAAAGAATGAGACTCCTATTCTAAATAAGAACAAGAACCCACTATACCCCTAGTACACCCACCTTTTAGACAGTTCACGCACTTTTAATCCAAACAAAAATCAGTAATCTCCGAAGCAAGATAAAAAAACCCTCAGAGATTATGATATTTGCGACCTAACAAAATTAAATAACAATTGGAGATGTCGTCCTGGATCCCAAATCTTTATAAGAAATCCACCGGGATCCCAAATTCGAATCCAGAACAGCAGAAGCCCACACTCTGCAACCTTAGTCAACCCATTAGAGCCCAAGCCCAAATCAGGAAAGTAGAGCCAAGCCCAAACCCAATTAGGGTTTGCCCTTGTAGCCAACACAATAGTGGCTCTGGTCTTGCCACCACCGCCGTCCCTACCTGCCACCATACCTCCGGTCAACTTGCTACAACCAGACGACCTAGGCAGAGAGAGAACGCCAACCACCGTGCCTTCAACCTGCCGATGACGAGGGACCAAAAGACGGAGCCCAACGTCATCAACCTGGAAAACAGATGAGCAAAACGGAGATGGAGTCGCAGGATGACTTGGCCCCCATACCAGTAGCCGCCGGTCAGCCGGAAGACAACCATGAAGGGACTTGAACAGGATCTGACCCGACCCGTACAAAACCCAACCCTTCAATCGCATCTGCCATGCTCGAACCAGATTTGCCTGCACCTCAGATCCTTTGAGCCGCGCACACCGTGGCCTAGACGAGCCACCATAACTTGACGGCACCCCCGAGACTGCACAGTCCTGCACCGCAAAAACCAATCGCTCCAGAAAAGACCAAGTCCCCAGTCCTATTATCCACGATGACGCAGGAGAAACCTGCGAAAGAGAAGACACGGCAAAGCCCTGCCTTGATTTGGGCGATCCCAAAAGAGACGCCGTAGTTGTACTCCAAACATGACAGAGAGAGGTACAGAGAGGCCAAACCCGAAGGCGGCGCTCTCCCAACCCTAGCAGAGCTCTGCTAGGTCGAGACATGTTTGCAAAATATGTTTCTCTTGTTAAACAATCCTGACACACGTTATATATGCTATTAAATTGTTGATTTAAACTAAAGACATGAACTATAGTTTAAACTATTAATTTAACCACACAGTATACAAATAGATAAGAAATTGTCACTGTAGATGAGTACTTTGCTTTGAGTTTCAATCATCTTATTAACCCGCTAAAGTAACCACTTAGCACTAGCATGCATAGGTTTGGGATTTGTTGTTGAAAATTAATCATGAAAAAGAAATTAATATTTTACCACTAATTGTTTGAAATAAGTTATACACATTATATGTCATTCAGAGAATAGCTACCTACTTTAATTATGCCCATTCTGATATGTGCAACTTTTAAGATCGTTCAAAACTTCAAAGCTAAAATCATGTCAATAGAGACATAGAGAGATGGTTACTTTTCAACTCTCTTTCCTTTAAAAACAAAAACTGAGAACAAAACAAAATCCCCAAAAGGTTACCATTTCAATATATATGCTAATAGCGCACCCATGCTTGATGCTACTCCAAAAGTTACCAAGTACATTTGGGCGGTTTGATAATGTACAAAACTTTATCCGATGGGATGCACGTTCCGTTATTATCACTCTTTCCATTATGGTTCTCTTAATCAGACAAAGCTTGGAGCTACAAAACTTAATGCAACAGAGATGATAGCGATCTGAATAGCTGATAGAGCATAATTAGTAAAGATTCGTGCAGAAGTATATACTTACTTTTGAGTATTTTATTTTCGCTTTTTCAATTTAATGGGAAACTAGAAAGAGTGCGGCTATTGTCACCCCATCATTTTCTTAGTTCACCCTACAATCATTTAAATACTATATTACCCAAGTGCAAAATGACTAATAAGTATACTAATTTTCTAAAATTCAAATATGTAAGGAAAAATAAATACATAACTAATTAATTAAATACACATACTACTTAATTTCTCATTAGATAACATTAATCTTCATTGGTGGGGTGGTAAGACTTTGGTCTCATATATAAGAGGTCAGGAGTTCGAGCCCCATCAAGGGTGGGAATGGGGTGGGGTTTTTTATTAAAAAAAAAAACATTAATCTTCATTTTCTCCACTCAAATGTGAATTTCTTACTATTTTTCGTCTTTTTGTTGCCTTCTCATCGTTAATTCATTATTCAATTCATAAAACCATTAGTGTGAACTTCATCAAAATCTTTGCAGTACCATTTGTAAACACTGAAAGTGAAAAATTTTAAATACAAAAAAAAAAAAAAAATCAATCTCTTCTTCATTGCTCATAGTTATTAACTTACTAATATTTTGATATGAATTGAAACAAACGAACATTGAAATTGAAAGAAAAAAAAATGGAAGTAAATCTGATTATGATTTATTAGGAAACTTTAATATATTTTACTAAATTTTAGTTTTTTTATTAGTATAAATTAAACTAGCATTTATCCTAAGAGACCAATTAGCTAGATGAAATAAAACCGTGCTTATGTTTTTTCCCCGACCCAGCGCTCTGCTAGGGTTTATCGTTGGTCTCCCTCCTTCGACAAAATATCCAAATTTCCAAACCTCGATGGTCATGGCTAGGGCTGCCACTTGGTTTGGTAATTACCAAACCGACCGAATACCAACCGATGTTTTAAGTTTGGTAAACTGACTTTTTGGTAACCGAGACCGATAAAACCGAAATCGAAAATTAACGAAAAAGTTGGTTTGGTTTTGGTAAATACCGAATCTACTGATTATCTAAATATTAGCTTTATATACTATGATTTTCAATACACATACATGTATATTAAGAAATAAACATAAAAATTTTCATAATAGTATGAACATTACTACATATACTATTTTAATAGTACATGTATTTTAAGTAACCTAGTCAAAGATGGTTAAATAATCTAGTTTTATTGAAAATGACTCAAACTTGATGTCATATATACAAAAGAAAGCTATTATTAGGAGATGAGTACAAACTTTACAACTATCAAATTGAAGAACCTAGTTTTGTTCGTTCTAATTTTAATTACAAAGAATTAGTTGTTCTAAAGTTGGTAATACCGAAAACCGAAATACCGAATTTGGTAGTTATGATTAAAAACCGAAAATTTTGGTTGGTAATTGGTAACTCAATTTTGAAACCGAAAGCTTTGGTTTTGAAGTTGGTAATACCTATAACCGATTCGAACCAACCGAGTGACATCCCTAGTCATGGCCATTGCTAGCCTCGTGGCTAATTGTCTTTTTCTTTCAGTTGCTTTCGCTTTGGCGCTGGGAGCGCCGCCTTGGACAGAGATCCCTATGGTTGCTATCGGGGAAGGTAGGTGCGTTTGCTTGGCTGATCTGAGGTCGAGATCTGATTGGGTGAATCTATGGTGGTCTGTGGCGGATCGACGCATCTAGATCTTGGATAGAGGTCGCACGACTGGTGACTATGTTGAGAGCTTTGCAGTCGGCATGGATGGAGGTTGGGGACGGCGAGTTTGGGTCTCCTCGGATTACTGCTGGTTCGCAGCGGCTAGTTTTGGAGTCTCTGTTCCCGATCTGGTGTTTGCAAAGGCCAACGTTGGTGATTGGGTTGCTGATTGGATGAACGATCCAAGCCAGCATGCTCCGGGGATAATGGGTGTGAGGTCTGACATTGGTGTCGGCGAAGATCGCTGGCAGAACTGGGGTGAGCGCGGGCGTATGGTGGTTTGCTGGTTGTCGGTGCTGTTTCGCTTGGAATCGGATCCATGTGCTACCAGCGGTGGTGGAAGTGCGGGCGAGGTCCTCCGGCGAGTGGTGTTCGGTGGTGGAGGCAAGGCTGTCTTCTCACTTAGGGTTTGCCCTAGATGGGTTGACTGGGCCTGGTATTGGGCTGCGAGGGCCTTGTCTTGGGCATGGCCGGTTGTGTTGTTTTTCATTTTCAATTTTTGTTTAGGCCTTCATCTTTTTGTTTTGAAAGATGATGGGCTTGTTTATTTCTTACTTTGAGTTGGAAAGATCACAAAGAAAAGAGAGACCCGTTGAGCCCATGAGGCGTTATTTTTATTCCTCCGGCTTCTACTTTTCTTTGTTTGGGCTTCATCCTAGAAGGTGGGTGTATTAGGAGATTACTAGTTTAGTTTGCTCTGTTTAGGGGTGGATTTGCAGTAGTTTCTACGGAACAGTTCTTTCTGTCGCCCCCATAGGGGGGGATCATTTTTGTACTGCTTGCTGAGCTGCATAATGGATGACCTCTTCTACTAAAAAAAAACTAGCATTTCTCCACATATGCTCTGCATGTGCAAGTTTTTTTTTTTTTTTTTCATAAAATGAAAAAGAAAATAGTTGGTTATTGCAAAGAAGAGAAAATGGGAGAGAGAAAAGTGGGTTGTGTGTACTTTTTTTAATAAAAATATATTTTGTAAATGTCTTAATTATTCTTATGATTTAATTAATTCTCAAAGTTTATTAATCTTCTAGGGTCAATTTTGTCAAAATTTTAGATTTTGGCTAACAAAGCCTCTTCTCTTAATAATAGTATAGATGAGAAATTTAAGTTTTAAAAAATCTTTTTTAATTGAATATATCTTATAAGGATATTTCTGGAAAGAAAAATGGATTAGATTAGTAAATTTAATAATTGAAATTAAAATATAAAGTGTAATGAGCAAGTAGGGTGAATAAAGAAAATGGGTCGTGACCACTTACCCAATTTCAGCCTAAAAATTGCCCACTTGGAGACCAATGAGTTTTTAACCCCATTTACCCAATTTAAATGACAATGACAATTTTACCATCATTTTAATTAACAAACTACTCTCCCAACATATTCTCTCTCTCGACTCCTCTTAGACTCTCCCTCTCTCTCTTTCTCTCTCTCCATCTCTCTCTCTCTCACACACACACCTAAAACAATGACAGAGAGCAAGAATCTCCGGCACGGCATCATATTTCCAGAAAAGGCGGCAAATGGAGGAGGCGCCGACTGAGTGGATCTGCATCGCCGGAGGAGGCGCCCATGAAGACTGACACGCCGCCGTATGCCGAAACAGCCCAGATGTTTTCAAGGTCGGCGGTGAGGGCCTCGACGGTGATTGCCGCCTTCTCTTTCAATTTGGTAGCCCCGGATTCGAACACCGCCTTGCGCGACTCAATGTTTGGATCGGCAAGGGGTGAGACGACGGAGCACGCCAGATCTGAGCAGCAGATTAAGGTCGCGGAGCTGTTGGTGAGGGACGCGGCGGCCATGTCGAGGTCGTTCTGCATGTAGAGCATCCCGCTGGTGAACGATCGGGGCTGAAGCGCGAATTGACCTTCGCATTGGCTCAGGCGAAGGTCTCCTGTTCGTTGGGTCGAACCCAGGCCAGGAAGACCTAGAATGAGCTTCCGGTAAATGTGAACCGTAAGAGATTGAAGAAGGAGGCGATAAGCGAAGGTCACCGAAGATGAATTGAAGAACGGTGTTGTGGAGATGGCTATGGAGTTTTAAGGAATAGCATTTTTTTTTTTTTGAATGTCTATTGGATTGGAGGCCAATGATCTACTATCTGTTCAACAATGTGAGTAATCTGACATTGCAATGTAACTGTGGGGTTTGTTTGATGGTTTACTGGGGGGCAGTAGACACATTATTGGCCCCCCGTAGACTTTGATATGAGGGACAAGGATCACTATAGTGTGGTGTTTTGATAAGTTACCTGTTGTTTTCTGTGTATTAAAGTCAAATTATCTGTGAATCATACAAAATGATGCATTTTTGGTGGTCTATTGGGAGGCAGTAGAGACATTGGACTTTGTATTGGGGGACAATAATATGATTATTGGGAGGCAATAATATGATTATTGGGAGCCAATAATATGATTATAAATTGATCAATTGTGCCTGTAGTGTATTCATTTTGGTTTTGGGAGTTCATACAATTCACTGGACGGCAATAATATGATTTTTGGGAGGCAATAATATGATTATTGGGGGGCAATAATATGATTACTGGGGGGCAATAATATGGTTACTGGATATTATTAGGGACCGGTCGCCGGATTCCGGTCACCGGTCGCCGGCGCCCTGCCACTGGTCACCAGAGGTCGGCAAGGTGGAGGATGACTAGCTTCTACCTCTAAGTGAAAAAGGAGGAGAGGGCAAAAAAGTCTCAAAAAAAAATAAAAAAAATAAAAAAAAATTAATTGGGTAAAGGGGAAATAATCCCTTAGAGTGTTTTGGGTAAATGGGGTTAAAAAACAGTTGGTGGAGCAAGTGGGCAAATTTTAAGCTAAAATTGGGTAAATGAGCATTTTCCCTAAAGAAAATTGTAGGGTGATAATAGCCACACCCAACTAGGAATTAACTCTAAAACTTTCTCCAAACAAAAAAGGATGTTGAAGACCATGAATTTTTTACCAAAAACACAATTTTTCAACAAATTTGGGTGCTTATATTCTCTCACAAAAAATTCTTTACTCTAAATCGTGATTTTTTAGCAATTTATATTCAAAAATTTCGACCCAATTTTTTCTTTTTTTACAATTTTTCAAACTTGAAAAAGTGATAAAATTATAATAAAAAAACAAAGTGAAAATTGTTGCGGTCTATCGCTTGGAGTAGATCTTTAAAATGATGTTTTATGGCTTTCCGCCTTTCTATCTCTTTGGCAAACCCTAGCCGCCGTGGGTTGGGAATCTATCAATGGTGTACGACGCCACAACTAAGCAGACAAACTATCTCTACCTCTCGATGTCTTTTGACGACAAGCCAACGTCAAATTTCGACTAATTTTCGTTTGGTTTTTCTATCCACGGAGACTCACCGAAGTGAATTTGAAATAAAGTGTGGGGTTGTCGTGGGCAACCTCTTGAATTGGATGCCAGAAGGGGAGCCGGCTAGTGTCCGGCCAGGCAGGAAGCGTCTTAAAGATCCGTTTGGATCGGTGATGCACAAAGTATGGCTTCATGCTGTCATGAGGCCGGAGGAGAAGGCGCAGGCGCAGATCGGAGTGATGCAGAGGTTCCGATCATGGTACAAGCTCTGTGCCCAGAAAATGGTGGTGGACACCTTGATAACAGTGGATGCGGCGACGCTGGGTTATAGGCTCCACGATTGGGTGGAGGTGATGCTGTGTTGTTCCAGGCCAAGTTGTGTTCTGGTACCCTAAGAAGGAGGGAGAGCGCCTTGGCGCTCACATGTGCAGGCGCTCAGGCAGCGGTTTCCATGGCTGTTGACGATGTGCAGAGGGAGGCGGCGGTGTTGGCCGCAACGACATCTGGAACAGAAAAGGGGGTAACCAAGAGCTGGGTGCCCAGAGTAGTTTGGAAGCCCAACAGCAATTGGAGGCCCAATCTTATTTGGGTGCATAAGTCATTTGGGTCTTGGGTGTCCAGAACAAATAGGGGATGGAGGCCTTCTGGTGTGTTTGGGATGTCTAACATAGGTGGGAATGTTATCTGGATTGAGGCCCTTTTATGGCCCAAATTAATGAATCCGGGAGCTTTAGGGTTCCGAATTTGGGACCCTGGAGGATTGTTTCATTTAAATAGAGCGTTGTTGATCATGCACGGTACGTACTAGCGAATCTTCTGGAGTAGTACTAAAAGAGGATTCAAGCTATTCTGTAATAGCGGAGCATTGGATGTTAAATGAATGGACCTATCCCTATGTACCATTGTGGGTACTACCACATCTTCTTGTTCTGTCTGTAAATGACAGCGGAAGGGTATGTAATGGCCATTCTGACTTGAGGCTAGCATATTTTCTCTATGATTTTGATAAAACTCCAAGAATATGTCTGGATGTGTTGCATTATGATTGTAACCGTACTCTATTGAGTTCTATTATATGAAGATAATTCATTTATTCAAAAATCAATGACGAAATTATGATTCCAAATTAACCATCATTTTTCGGAAAAAAAAAAACAAAAAAAATCAGTACCAATCCCTCCCAGTCACGTGGCAGCACGCTGTCAGTAGCAATCACGCGGGAGTGACGCGATTAAACTCCAGAAGCCGTCACGCCCCTTTACGTAATATTTCCAAGCATGTACGGGAAACTATTGTTTTCAGACCAAAAAAAAAAAGGGAAACTATATGTTTTCCCGGCAAAACTGAAACCTCCATAATTTTATCCTTTTTCCAGTCTCGAAAATATTCACCTCCAACAAAAATTTAATAAATTAAAAATAAATACAGCACCTCATATTTATATCCAACGAAGCTGATAGAATCGCCAAATCAAAATCTCTCAAACTCTACTCATCTTTTCCTAACTCAACCACACTCTTCTCACTCACATCAAGCTATATCCAGACATAAACACACGCATTCCGGCGACTTCTCCGATCGTTTTTCCGATGGGGAGAGAATGAAGGAGAATCGGAGACCACGACGACGGCGATCATGTCACTTTCATGCTCAGACTGCTTCTCCGACCTACTCTGCGGCGAGGACTCCTCCGGAATCCTGTCCGGAGAGTCGCCGGAATGCTCGTCGGACATAGAATCTCCGGCGTGCAGCGAGGAATCCATCGCCGGATTCATCGAAGACGAACGCAAGTTTGTCCCCGGGTTTGACTACTTGGCTAGATTTCAGTCTCACTCCCTCGATATCTCCGCCAGAACCGATTCCGTTGCATGGATTCTGAAGGTAATAATCATCACACCATCCGCTTCTTTTCTCAAGATTTTTCATAAGTCATGACCAACCAAAATCCACTGTTATTACGTTATTGCCATTCCGAATCTTTTTCATTGCTCGCAGACAGTTGTGTTCACCTGATCAGATCAGTAGTAACTGAATCACAGATCTGATATGGTTCATTATGATTGATACTTGTGTACAGGTCCAAACCTTCTACGGATTTCATCCACTAACGGCGTATCTCTCCGTCAACTACTTGGATCGGTTCTTATATTCCCGCCGGTTGCCGGTAAATTGATCTCTCCGTCAACGGTTAATTTTCAATCCGTCATTATATATGTTTTTGGACTTTTCAAACGTATGGGAAATTTTGGCCAAAAAAGTAGATTGTATTCAATGTATGGTACCTGAAAGTGGGTAACTGTACTAATCAATACTGTAGGTGATGGGATATACGTACTGTTTTACTATAAAGCTCCTGGGCTTTCAACTCCCAACACAATAATCATTTTGTTAATTGTGCTAGAGTATAGAATCAAATTAAAAGTACGATGATATTACTAATTATTACGAGCCTTTTATAAAATGTGTTTTTTTTTCTGTCTACCCATGCACGTGCATTTCACGTGCATTGTTACCTAGTGCTGATCGTATAATTAAATTAATGAACCATATGGATCATCTTGATTCTTAAGTTCCAATATGTATCATGATTATACTAGAAGTAGTTTTACTAATGATATGTGCTTAATTTGTTTAATGTTTCAGCAAGCAAATGGGTGGCCAATGCAACTTTTAAGTGTTGCATGCTTGTCATTAGCTGCCAAGATGGAGGAACCCCTGGTTCCTTCGTTGTTGGATCTGCAGGTGTGTGAATCTGTATCTTGTTATTTATCAGAACTTTGGTAATTTGTTTGCAGAGGTTACGCTAGTAATTAGATGCATAGTGCGTTTTGTGATGAACCATATGTTATATAGGTTGAAGGTGCGAAGTTTATTTTCGAACCCAGAACAATCCGAAGAATGGAGCTTCTAGTGCTGAGTGTTTTGGACTGGAGGCTACGATCTGTAACACCATTCTGCTTCATCGCTTTCTTTGCGTTCAAGCTCGATTCAATTGGAACCTTCGTTGACTTTCTTATTCAACGGGCCACAGAAATCATTTTAGCGAATATCCAAGGTACTTATGTGCGTATATACATGCAGACACATTTATCTATTATAATGATGTGTACGTACAAATACCGGACTAAATAACTATCGCTTTAATCTGGTTTGTTAATGGTCAACAACAGAGGCTAGCTTTCTTGAATACTGGCCATCATGCATTGCTGCAGCAGCAATACTTTCTGCGGCTAATGAAATCCCGAATCTATCCCTTGAAAATCCGGAGCATGCTGAATCATGGTGTGATGGACTAAGCAAAGTAAGCGCAGCAAATCTCACAAACTTGATGAAACTAAGAATTTGAGAACTCTGACTAGATATGCAATACTTTAAATTTGCAGGAGAAGATAATCGGCTGCTACCGATTAATGCAAGAACTGGTGCTGCAGAATAATCGGAAAAATAAGTCGCCTACTATTGTGTTACCACAGCTTCGGGTTACAGTTCGGGCCAGAATGAGGTCAAGTACTCCTACTACTGACTCATCCTCGTCCTTCTCATTATCATCATCCTCCTCGTCATCACCATTATCATCGTCGTATAAGAAGCGGAAATTAAATAACTGCTTGTGGGTAGATGATGACAAAGGAAGCTCCGAGTAAGGGGAGATATGAAAGTAAACTAATAAAGGAGAAAAGAAAAGAAAATGGTGGTCCAGGAAAACCTCGATATTTTTTTGGAGGGTTTTTGGGATTGAATTGACTTGATCGAATGGAGCGAGCTTCTCTGTAGATTATATATATACACCTATATATAATGTATGTACGTATGGGAGTTTGGTGAGTTTATAGTTTTATGATTACTTTTTTCTTTAGGTGGGCAATTGCCATTGATTAAAAATGGCTTTGCAGATTCCCAAGGGAGGGGGATTTGCCCTTGTTTTGATTTATAAATATTTTTGGTGAAGAAAAAAAAGAGTGAGAGATGGGTTCTCTTCTGTGGTGGAGAGTCATAAAGTGTGAAAGAAGTGGTGGGATTGAATATTTCAAAGGCCATTGATTATTGAAGTGAAAGGATTTAGCTCTTGTGGGACATGAAAACGAAAAGAAAGAAAGCTAGGGTTGGCAGCAAGCTATTAGGGTTTTCTTCAACTTTGAAGTTTGAGCTCGCTCTCATGGAGACTTACAACAGGGCGCTTCATTCGGCGACTTTTGAACGGAGAGAGAATCTTCAAATCTTCAATGGCGGTATCATCGATCCATTTGATTCAGAGAGCTTTTGAGTGGTCTGTGTGCTTCTGGTACGTGGCACACAATCCGTGTATTATGTGTTCATTTTTTGGCGGGAAATTGCCTGTTTTTTTTTTTTTTTTTTCTTTGTTATGGGCCATGAGGTGGAGCCCAAACCATATTGAACCTGGTGTTCGCATGCGTGGTGCGTGGCCACACTTGCCCACACTTTTGTTTTTTAATTCTCTTTCATTTTTTTATTTGTTAATACTCTTTTTTTCTTTAATTAAGAGGAGAAACCTCTTGATTAGTCTGATACCCGGGGTCTTTGGGGCCTTTCAAGTGTGTTGTATTTGATTCATCATCAATAAGAATAATTATAATAGATTGGTTTCAGACACTCATCTTGAATCACGACTCCTATGAAGTTAACTATGCTGCGCATAACCTTACTCGTTTTGCTTTAATTTCTACCTTAGATGTAACATGGATCGGAGAGTCCCCTTCTTCCCATTCGCAAAAATTATAGTAATTATTACATAGATTCGTTTCAAAAAATTCATATGTATATATGTAGCTAGCTATCTCTTTCACTCTGTGCATTAGCACATGATTGACAATTCAAAATTTGTAACTTGGTGCTTTGTTTTATTACTGAACAAGAACCATTGAGAACTGTCTGGTCGGTGGATATGACTCCTCCTAATCAACGCCTCTCGTGATCGACCAACCCAACCCATGGCTCTGTTCGAAGTTTTAACATCACCTCCAGATATCAGACAACAATAATTCAGCAAAATGAGAATCACGCTAGGGTCTGGACTGGTTAGGTTTAAACTTAAAAGCTCATAAAATGAGTTCTGGGTTTGTTTATACGCAACTTACGAGTTATAAACGAGCTGGTACAGTACTGAGATATGATGGGAAAAAGCCAGGGCCTGGGAAAGTTGCTTTTGATCAAGTACTTACAGCATCAAAGCTACAAATAGAAAAACGCCAATTGAGATTGTCATTTAGTCAGAGATCCCCGACATTGGGTGTATCTTTTATTTTATTTTTGCATGTAGTAATATAATCTTATCACTTATTGCCCTAGCTAGCTTTATAGTCTGGAGTTTTGGAAAAGGTAACCATGCAATTAAACTTTATTTATATTTATGTGCATGTATATGTCATGCAATATCTTATCACTAATTCAACAGGTGGCAAGTGTTTACATCATATCATATGAAAATATATTCCTTTCTCTATCACTTTTTTTTTTTTTTTGGTTCACTTATTTGAATTATGTGATGCTCAAATAGACAACCGTGAACCAAACAACATAGTGACAATATTTTTTGTAAAGTGCACTTTTCGCTAATTTCTCTTGGAAGGTTACCATTTAGTATAAATTAATTGTGTCATGAATCAATGGTCGATACTTAGAAAGCACAACCATGCTTGTTAGTAATAACTCACTTGTTTCTCTCATTCTATTCTAGCAAATACAAAGTATTTAGTAACCAAAGTCACGAAGTCTTTGTTATAAAATATGGATGCATCATGCATGTGCATATATTAATTTGTAACTGAATATTTATTAAGCTTCTACAATACATCATAAATAGATTCAATCTCATCATCCTTATAATACAACTTAATTTTGGATCGGGATCGTTCTCCTTAACTTCCTTGACTTTTAATCTATGCCGTTCATTGAAACTCTGAAGGTCAGGACTTCGCCACCTCATAACTTGGCTATTAAATGCTCAAACAACACTAACGCCGTTTCTTTCTGCCGTTGCCTTCCTCTCCCTTCTGCCTTCTCTTTCTTTTCTACTGTCCATCTCCTCTTTTCTTCTTCCCTCACCCTTCTTTCTTGGAAACATTTAATTCTAGAAAGTAGCAGAATTAAATGTTTCCAGGAAAGAAGGGTGAGGGAAGAAGAAAAGAGGAGATGGAAAGTAGAAAATATATACTAAGGCCTCGTTTGGTTCACGGAAGGGAAATCAATTCCCTTGTCTTTCCCGTGGGGAAGGGAAACTAAAGTTCCTGTCAGATTTCTTTTCCTATGTTTGGTAAAGCAGGGAAAGCATCCATGAAAGACCATTTGATTTCCCTTCCGATGTTTGGTTGGTGCAGGAAAGGAAAGTAAAAATATATCAATGTTTCAATAATACCCTTCTATTTTAAAATAAAAACAACCTAGAATGAATTTTCAACACTACCAAGAGTACTCAAGCAATTAATGCTGGGGTATTATGGTCCAAAATTATTGCAATTAATGCTGGGAAATGGGATGGGAAACTCAATCCCATGAAGTTTGAGTGGAATGAGTTTACCCCCAACTTTCCCCTATGTCAGGAAAGCATTTCCGGACTTTGTGGTTGCCAAACAAAGGAAAGGAATAACTTTCCTTTCCCAAGTCCTCAAATCCGCGAAACAAACGAGGCCTAAATGGAAAAACAAGGCTGGAAAGAGCCAAGGAGAGGATCCTGATCCCTTAATTTTTCTTGTTGATATATTTCGAACCATAATTGAACTGAATTTACCGACAAATATATGTCAACTTAAATAAACCATAATTGTGTAATTAATTAATTCTCTTGATGGAGACTTAACTAGTTATTTTCTCTTGCTAAACTAATTAATTCACTTGATGAAGACTTAACTAGTTAATTACTTTCTTCTTTTATGGAGTTCTTTTAGTTGAGTTTATTCCAATTAATGTATAACCCAAGCTGTCGGAATCCACTTGTTATTTAATTAACTTAATTAAACATAATGAATCTAATTAAATTATGATCACGGCTTGCTTATCGTTTAATGCGACATGGAATTCTTTGATTAGCCCAGCTAGGTGGGAACAATCCATGAAGATTAAGTTCAGAATTTTTGGACCACATCGATCACCATCTTCCCCCACTAAAAATTAAGGTCATGACCCATTTAGACAAAATGCAGGTCCGCTAGGGTTTGGTGATCAACAACTGATAATTATAATTATATCCTCTCAGCCCACCATGGTCTATATATGTATGATATGTGACAAAATAAAGCTTGATTCACTTTAATTAAAACAGAAATGGGACACAACATAGGACAACTTAGCCGTGGAGCGCAATGACATTACCATCAACCATTTAATCGATCCTCTTTTCAATCCTATTAAGATCACATAGTTTCTTTTTCCATAGCAGCCTTGTATATATTGTATATTTATATGATCATTATTATTAGTGCCAGAGTCACATGAGAAAAGGGTCCTAGGTCCCTTCGAGACTCGAGTATTATTTGGATGGCAGTTTATATCAGAAGTCTGAAATTTGGGCACGATGGTGACGTTACGCCTTCTCATTGGATATAAAAAGGTGCATCGTTTTGTTTTCTTTCTTTTTATGAATAGATATAGGAAGGTGGCAACCTATGCCCATTTGGATTTTGTACGCAGTTTCTTTCTTCCCACCATTACCTATTATCCCCAATCATGAAGCCAAATAGTATGAGAGTTTGGATTGTTGACGTCTTGACGATGAAAGCGTTGCTAGCTATCATTCACCTACTATATAGGCACCATATATATTGAAACATTCAATGCTAACTCTATCGGTTATAATAATGAACTAATGAAGTGAAGTTCTTACGAGACTTCGTTGCACTGTTACTTGAGTACTCCCAAGAAGTTTGATTTTCTCTTTTGAAACATTTTACCCTAGTTCACGAGGATCTTTCCTAGACCAAGAAGGTAATTAGGTAAACTATATGAAATGAAATTAACTTTCCATGGGGTTTCATTAGGTATATATATCTAAATCTCTTGCCCTTTATTAGATTGTCACTGCATGTTAAGAGTTCGAGAAATATAATCACGAAAATAAACAAAGTTTTACATCTATAAGAGTTTCAATAAGTAAATGTGATACATACACCTAAACGTTGATAGTAATATCTATAGTACTTCTTTCTTTAGATCATCCGATCAACACCATCATTAATTATACACACCACTGTACTGGTTCTCACACATCTCCAACTATATGTACCCAATTACAAGTCTTAATCAACAACCTAGAGGAAACTCTGGTTGTCCTTATCTATGTATACTATATATAAAATCTTTGTTATTGTTAATTGTGTGGAGTTTCTGGTGATTCATGTAAGTAATGAGATGAGTATATAACTCGAGTAAGGATATCTAACTACCAATGGCTAATAGTTTAGGCTCAATCATGTATGACAAAACGGAATTGCAAGGGCCCCAAGGCTGTTATCTCCCTTTATTTTCCAGTTTCCACTGATAAAAACTTGCCACACACTGCCCTTTCCATACACAAAATGGATTTTAAAGTGATGGAATCCTAAGTATAAAACCCAAAAGCCAAAATTTCTTTTCCTCTCTTAGCGATGAAAAGCAAGAGCTAGGTTTTGGGGGTATAGCTAGGAAACAGAATCTAGCCCTTTACCTGCTCCTTTTCTTACGGAATTTTCCAACTTTTAGTGGCCAATGACAAAGATAAAATAGCCAGAGGACCCTAATATTCAGCTTTTGAAATCTGATTTTTGGTTGTAAAAATTGCTCGTGGGGTTTTATTGCAGCAAAAGTCCATAGGCCCCTTGATGTGCAAAAGCTTCAAAAGCTAGAATGATGTTGATCGACGGATCATTCAGATATATTTCAGATACATATAATGGGTTGTGATTTTATGCTGAATGCAAGACAGCACCACTATACATCTAAGTCATTGAAGTACTCATTGTCCCCATATCCCCTGTAAAATTTAATCCGTCTGTAAAAAAAAAAAAGCAAAACTCTTCTAAAAGAAATTTGGATCATAACCAATGATTATGCCTATAAATTCATGTACTGTCTCTTCAACACGATCTTCAGCCTGTAAATGGCCCTAGTGCATGTGTTTAGCTTTTATTTTACAACTCAAAAATTACTGGATATCTTTGGATGCTATGAAAAGAGCGAAGATCAAAGGGAAGATGATGAGGAGTCGAGATGGCGGTTCTCGAGGGAGCGTGTATGTCGTGATCTTCTTTAGCTTTGCTTTATTTTTGTGATAGTGCCTGGAGCTGGACCTCCATTTTCCAAAGAGTGGAGACAAAAGAGTCGTCTGCTTAATCATCAATATTATTCAACAGCCCACCATCTATATCTTCAGATATATTAGATCGTTGATCAATCTTATATACATATGCTACATCTTTGTTTTCTTCTCATCATTTCATCAAAAAGCAACCCTATTGCCTTTTGGCTACATAAGATCAGCTAACATGTAAACAAGCGCAGCTCAACGTAATCTCTATTAGCTTATGAAATGAGTAGCTTCATCGGTCTTTTTTGAGATATTTTTTTCAAACACTATATATTTTCTAATTCCATTAAAAAATATTTGAGAATACTATCTCCTTAAGTTTTATATTCATTTACTATGACAGTATGATGCTATCCGGCCAAGATTAATATATCTGAAAACATCTCATAAAGAAGGTAAACACCAGTACAAGTTAGATCGGTAAAAACATAAAGAAGATAGCTAACAGCTTGTGAGAGTGACTTCATTTTACTAAGTCAATATCTACAGGTAATTCTACGGTACCTACATATATGTGATACACTCATTTACAGATCTGACAACAATTTTGTTGTCATTGTGGTAAATAGAGTTATTTTTTGGGTAATTTTAGTTCTATTACAGGTAATTACTCTACCTACGATATTTTTACAAGTTTATGAACAAATTGTTGTCGATGTAGTAACTTGGTTAAATTATATGTAAATGTGTAAAATAAATGTGATAACTTTGTTGTTAATGTTGTAAATTTGGTTCAACTAAATTGTAATTTTGGTTCAATTAGATGTAAATGAGTGTATGATAAACATCCAAGTACTCTAGACAACCCCATTGAAAATACAAACAAAGTCAGAGAATGCTGAAAAATGAAGCTTGATTAGCCAAAAGCTCCCACTTAGCTAGACTGCCCATGCTTAGAAAATAAGGACAAAGAAAAATCTTAGAAAATACAACTGCACATTTGTGCTTTGATATAATATAAGACGTACTGACTGTGAAAGGTTGGCCTGGTCGTTTAGATATGATGTTAGGCATAGACCCGTAGATCTTGGGTTAAAAACCTAATACATATTATACATGTTTTAATTCTGTATTGACTGGGTGAAGAGGCATGGTTTATATGCAGCAGTTCTTGCCAGTTGCCCCCCTCAGGTCCAAAAAGAAAAAAAGGAGAGAGCAAATGCATGTGAAGGTTGATTACACACTTGCACATATAAACTATGCAAATAGATTCTAGTGCATTCCACTTCAATAAACCACAATAGAGAAAGTGAATTTGGGATAGAGTTCTGTACCTGCAAGTGAATGTTCCTTTATTAAGGGACAGATCGATATATATATATATATATATATATATATATATATATATATATATATTAATTAAGCAAAAGGACTCCTCCTCCTGGATATTGATTTATTAAGGCAAATTAAGTTAAGCAAACACAAGTTCACATTGGTTGAGGACTGTTTAATTAGCGGACATACTTTTCCATTAACTTTAGAATTTAGTACACAATAACACTTCCCTCTATTCTTTTGGTAGGTACGTACCTTTTCCAATTGACTATCCCATCCCCTTTGATAGTAAACTAGTAATTGTAGGACATAAGCAAACTACAAAACCATTTAGGATCTTTTAAGTATTGGAGATTTGTGTTTGCATTCAAAATATTGTTCATTTTGCCACTTACTATTGGCCAAAAAAAGAAAACACAAAGAACATACACCTCTCCTCACAATCGTATGAATATTCATTCCAGCAACTGGGTAAATGACATTGTGAAGAACTTTCTCTTATATTTCAAAATTTGGTCCGTATATAAGCCCAACAAAACAATAGTACAAGAAATGGAGGCCCATGTTATCCCATGTTTTAGAATGATAGTAAATTAGTAACCAACATGAATAGTTCTGTTTAAACAATATTTGTTCTCTGGGTTTTGTGTGTTACTAAGTTGAACTCGTTGGTCATTTTCAAATACTTATCAATCTCGAACAGTGATCCAGTCGTTCTGAAAACTTGAACATGCACTAAATTATATTAGTCAAATTTGTTATATAACATTTTATGCGTCTATATATTAACAATATATTAATGAATATTCACGTGCAATCTAATGCAGTAGTTTGAAAATATGATTTTTCTCCTTGCTATAACAAATAAAATCCTGCTCTCCAAATAATTTATGGTAGCAATCCTTTCTCTATTAGGACAAATTATCTATGAAGATGATCAACCAAGGTGTTAAATGACATGCAGATAGTACTTCATATAAAGCCATGTGATGTAATGGTGGCGAAGATTGGCTTGCTTGACAGACAAGGGAGATTACAGAATAAAATCAATATATATTGGTAATTAAGATCTAAGAAACAAACTGATAATTCACATATTATAAAACATGTGTGAAAGAAATTCAATAGTTCTTCTACTAACCCCTTGGCCCTAGCTAAGGAACATAACAGAACAGAATTCAACAAAACGAATACTAATTGCATGTAGTTATATAACGATCAGCATTATTCCAATCACAGCTTTCTTGCTTCAATCCTCAAATGTTAAATGCCCGTTGGTTCTCCCTACGAACCTCCTCTTCTAACTCAGGAGGGAGGTCATTCTTGATGTTGAAATTCTTGCGGATTTCTTCAGGCCTCTTTCCTTTGATCCTGTCCACCACATTCTGGCATGTCAAATTCATTCAGCAGCTAGCCCCTCAATGTTGAGATAGTTGGCTGCCAATATCAGATCGTACAGTTCGTTCTGATCCACATGCATCTATGTAGTTGGCTGCAGTACTCGATCGATGACCTTGGCTAGGCTTTTGCTGGCCGGTGACGTTCGCCAAGGGGATCACACTTTATCGCGGCGCAGTCGTCGGTCCTCTATCATGTGCCTGATCGTCTGCGATTTAAGGGCCACTACCGCCTCTTCAATATCGAAAGTCTCTCCATCGGAGGTCCTGAGGGTTATCATCTTGTTTTCTCAATTTCGAGGGTCATCATCTTCTTCTCAATTTCAGTTGACATGGTTTTTTCAAGGATATGTTTGAGAGTTCGGGCGAGATATATTTGATGAGTACGTATTTTCAAACTCCGAACTTTAGAAGAAAGTTGAGATGAGAATAAGCCTTACACCCGTGCCCTATTTATACCCAGCGAGGTCTGAGGATTTCCCTTTTCTGCAGGTTAGGAATTGAAAAGCTAATGCAAGAGGGATTCACAACACTGCCGGGTGACCGATGCGTGCATGCATGTCATATTAATTGAAATCTCTCTCTCTCTCTCTCTTTTCATTTTTGAAAGGGAAAAATTGCTCACCGTGGGAAAAAAAAAAAGATTTTCTTACTTCACCACATGGCCTTCAGATTCTGGCCCAATAGAGTGCTCAGAGACGGAAAAAAGATTCCGAGTTCAGCCCAATGCATTTTCTGAACCCGACTCTGCTGCCTGTGTCGTTCACAATTCACATAGAGCGCGCGCGTGCCTTTCTCTCTAACCCAGCCACCGTACCAATGGCACTGCACCGCTCCTGTGGGCCTCTCATTTCGAGCCCATTACCGACTCCCGCCACAACTCCAACCTCGACCATTCTCATTCATTCGTGCCCGCCAGCTGTTTGTGTTAATGCCAGAGTCAGAAACACCACCACAAAGCCACTAAGAGCCACTAAGAGCCACCACCGCCAGCACACCCCAGAAATACGTGTACCCGGACCCAATTCCGGAATTTGCAGAATCCGTAAGTATGTTCATGCTGTTTCCGAGTCTGAATGCGTGTTGTTGTTTGTGTCATTAGTTTGACATGCATGTGTGCCGTGGAATTCTGTACTGTAGGAGACCCACAAGTTCAGAGCTGAGCTTTCCAGGAAGCTATTGAAGGACAAGGCGACTTTTGGGGATGACTTCAGTAGTGTCATTGACGTATGCGCCGAGGTATACTTCTCTTCCTATAACCAAGTTCAAATTGTTAACTTCGGTAAAACAAACCACTCTTGTTTTTCAAGTCATCACGTTTTCTGATACATTATCACAAAGATGATTGCTTTTCTCGGAAAAAATATTGTGTGCCATATACTAGATTGTTTGGCAGACTCTGTGTGATAAATTGATAACATTGCAAGTAATTGTTGAGAAGTCTAACTAATTGGTCTATAGAATGGCAGCTCTGTGTTTTTAGCAATTCAGAGAATCAGAATTATAAGGTTGCAAAAACTGTGAAGTTGTGATCATTTAATGCTAGCCGATCCATCTATTAGTAACAGCTTAATAGGCGTTGGTTGAGAACCTGGAGGGCACCTTGCACTAATTTAAAACTCTATTGTTAACCTATGACGATGTGGGCATACCATACTTGCGAGACCACCATCATACCATGCTTGGGCTGGCTTAAACTTTGTTAGGGATTAATGAGAACTTGGGGAGATGATGTGGCCGATACATTACTGTTGCCATATCCAAGAATCATGGCAATGGTTATAATAAGAACAATTCAAATTCTGCATCGAGAGGTACCATAATAATCACCGACTGCAAGTGGGTTCATCATGTTTCGTTCCCATTTATTATTCTGGTGGTGACTGAGAATTGATTACACTGTGTGACTTGTGGTCCTAGGATTCATGGCATCATTTCAAGTTGGACATGTTTTGATTATTCTTCATACATACATTCTGATTCCTGGGTAGAATTTGAGTTCTGACTCGCTCAACATAGCCAAGCTTGTAAAGATCAGGTTTGAGAAGAAAGTGTTACTGCACAGATTAGGATCGACTACAACCACCAGATGGTTGTAAATACTGATGATACTTGAAATTGATGCGCACACGTTCAACACTCGCAAGTTAGAGCATTCAAGAACACCAACTTGCTAAGAAAGGGATGAAGGACTTCCTTCTCACATGGTTTTGTTTTAATTGTGTGAATAAGGTTAAAATTGATTCTATAAAGTTGAAAAAGAGAGACGCCACAGAATGAAACTTTTTCGATCAGTGCCAGCCACCCCCCCCCCCCTCTCTGTGTGAATCAGCAAACATTTGTGTCCTTTCTTTTCTATGGTGAGGCCCTGAGTCTTGCTTGACATCAAAACAGTACAATAATTGATCCCCAAGACAAATATCTGACCTGACACACGTAAGTACTGTTCTCCATGACAGCTTCGATCATCAAATACTTCTAACTTTCTGTGCATAATTGAGCCTCACACTGGCAATGTTTTGGCCTAAGTTTAGAATTTCAGTACTGTTTGAATTATTCAACTTTGCCTGATATTTCTTGTTGTTCTTAACCGATATTTAGTGAATTCTTGCTCAAGGAGTATGGAGGACCTGAAACATTGTTGGTGGATCCCTTCACTGATATGTTAGTTGCTCTCAAGAAGAAGGAACTACCTGGAGCACCTTTGGCTGCAAGGGCAACACTGTTATGGGCTCAAAACTATTTGGATCAAGACTGGGATGTTTGGAATTCGAAATCGTCAAAGTGATATTTCATTTTGCGAATCCAGAGAGTCTAAATTTGACTTTGTAATGTTGTATTCTCCTGTTTATATATAAAACTCACAAAAATGGTGAAGACTGAAGAACACTCATGTCTATCACGAAAACTTCACTTCTAATACAAAGTCAGATTCGGTGATTTGTGTGTGTTGCTCTATACAAATTTTCTTATTGCTTTGGAACATGGGTTGAATGGTTTATGGTCTGTGGTTGACATTGGATTAGAAAGCTTTGGTACCCAAATCCATGAACTTTGGGTGAATCTAATATTCCACACTCCAGGAGTACTCTCTCATCAGCTGCTCTGTATTTTCCATATTCGAGTTTTGCATCACTTTGATCTTCAGCTTGCAGCTTCAGAAATGCTCTGCAATGAGGGCCGCCAAGATTTCGACCTCATTGCAGCACCAGCAGCATTCCCTGATGCCGTCCTGGGTCGGCGCCTTTCATGATTTGTAGCCTGAAATTTTGACATGATTACAACATTGGACATGTAATTAATCTAACAATTACAGCTTGCTCAAAACAAGGTGCAGAAAAAAATGAAATAAGAGATAGTTGCTTTGTAGACTTACATGGTTGATATTTTCTTTGTCCTCTGCCTCACAACTCGAACTCTGTTTCTCGGGCACTGCCGTCTGTGATGATTTCTCAATTAGTGATTCCACCTGCTGCTTCTTCGTCTTCGCATACTTCTTTGCCCTCAACACCTTCATAACCTCTGCAACCACAAAAACAAAACATCAACACCCGAAACTCTTCAAACCGAACACGACATATTCAATTTCTAGCCAAGCTTAATACCTTGAGTAGTGACCAGACGATAGGCATGACCAAGAGCAAGAGTCTCATTAGGTCGAAGAAGCTTCACCCTTGTGAAACGCACCGCACCACCACCACTACTCTTCTGCTCCCGAATCTCCTCCTCCTGGTGATGATGATCAGAACCCGAATCCGAAGCCGAAGCCGAAGCCGGCAATGGGATAATCAGAGAAACGTAATGACCAGGGTTCAACCTCATGACCTCGCTGGCGCTTATAGGCCAGTACAGCCTCTCTATCTTCCCACTCGGGTGCTGTATCACCAGAGCAGCAGCATCGATGGCCTGACAGTTCCCCATGGAGCTCTGAAACCGAAGAAGATGAAGAAAGAGAGGCAGATAAGAAGAAGAAGAAGGTGGGAATGACAAACAAGTCACTTTCTATACAGCTCTCTCATATATCTATCTATCCAAACCCCACAAACCCCAAACCTAGACATATACTGAAGTGAAAAACATGTGGAGTCTAAGTAAGAGAGAGAGAGAGAGAGAGGCTGAAGCAGGCCGTCCGTCCTTACTTGCCAACTAGCTCATGCTACGTGCGTTAATTTAAACCCAAATTTTGGCACTAAAACGGCATGATTAAAATAAGACCATGATTATGTCCTTTATAGATTAATAGTAAAGGAGTGTGGACTAGAGTGACAATGGCGAAGGAAATGGGGCACCGGCACGGGTGGAATAGGTGCCACGTGGAGAGAGGCGAGACGGTAGTAGTTTGGAAGGACATGCTCGGCGGTGTCGACGGAGTCAAAGTTTTGGGGGAGCTTAGGAAGAACCGAAGGTCTTGTCTTAACGTTAATCACTAGTTTAATTCCAACCTACAAAGCTAGACATAAACAGAAAAATATTATATCTCTGTTTTTTTAACCCAAAGCGGCAGCAGCAGAGAGTAGAGAGCGGGCGCGTGGTAAGATTATTTTGTTTGGAATGTGGACAAGTGACAACGACACCCCACCTTCTTTCCGGTGGAGCTAAATTTCCGCTCAATTTTTCGAGTTGTTGTTTTATAGTGTTTTAAAGTATTGAAATTTGGAAAGAGTAAATTCTTTTCATGGTACATGAGGTATGACCAATTGGACACTTTGATACCTAGTCTTTAAAAGAGGACAATCTAATACCTGAACTTAGACTTTGTTCGACACTTTGGTACTTCTGTTAATTTTCTGTTAAATATAAGGATAAAATTGACATTTCGAATATGTGTAACAACAAAATAAAAAACATGAGTTTTGTGGGTTGATAGCCGTTCTTCATCATTTTATAGGTATGAATTAATGCTTATAGGTGAAATATTAGAATTTTATGTTTAAGAAATATAGTAATCATGATTTGAACACCCACGAGACTACTCCACCAAACTATGTCTAATCCACGAAACTAGTCTCGTGAGCGTTTAAATCATGACGACTAAAATTTTTAAACATAAAATTCAATTATGTGATGACATAACTCAAGAGCATTAATTCATGTTCATTTTCTCCCAAATGACCCAAAAAATGATGAAGACCCACAAACTCATGTTTTTTATTTTTTTTATTTTATACATATATTCTTAATGTCAATTTTATCCTTACATTTAACAGAAAAAATTAATAGAAGTATCAAACTGTCAAACGAAGCCTAAGTTCAGGTATCAAATTGTCCTCTTTTAAAAACTAAGTACCAAAGTGTCCAATTAGTCGTACATCAGGTACTATAGAAGGAATTTACCCTTTTAAAAATATAAACCATTTAATGTATGTAATATGTTACATGTATTAACTAATCTAATAGCTAGCGATTTTAGAATTTTAAATACGTTTATATGATTCTTTTTATAAATTTAAACAATGTCGACTAATAATCTAATGACATGATTTTAATAGTAGTCCTCATTCAGCATTTATGGGGTCGTATTTATGAGAAAAGCACCCACTATATCTTGTTGTGCAATATTAGACCCTATGCCCAACTTTTCGCACAAGCTGCTTCAAAAGTTCAAAGTCCAATGCAATCTTGAGTAGAATCAAAGTGATATCTTGCTCAAGGAGTTCAATTATGATTACACTGTTTTCTACTCTCCCCCATCATTGAATCTCAAATAACCATTTCTTTTTCCTTGAAACAAAAAAAATTACATTAAACTGGAAATTATTCTATGCACCGACGGTGCAACAGTATCTTTTTAATTGTTTTTAACGCACTCATAATTTGTTAAACTACGCATTAAACAAGTAAAAAATTTGAAAGTTTAAGTTGTCAGGACATGGAACACTATATATATTAAGTTAATATTCTCTTTTACGTACGTGTTATTTTAAATTTTAACATTTTTTTTTCAAAAACTATTCATTAGATGAGCCAAAAATGTAGATCAAATTGGCAAAAGTTAAGGACATTTTAGACTGTCGGAACTCCAAGATTAACAACTCTAATCACAGAGTCGATTTCGAACCCCAAATCAAGTAACACAAGTTGCAGAAAAGAAATTGACCAAATGAAGGATGAAGATCATAAAAATTTCCATTATAATCTTTCTTAAATATTTAACATTGGATTAAGAGCAAATGCCTGGCTAAGTTAGGAGATAGAGACAAAGGTACTATTAATTATAATCTTTCTGACAATCTTTGACTAATGTAAATCTGGTTTAACTTATGCAGGCTACATATATTTGAGTTTAAAAATTTCCCTTGCAATATAAATATGAATGTGGTTGATCATGTGTAAGCATCCCTGGTTAAATGTCAGTGTATGTAAGCCATGTGAGGTGTTTGAAATCCTTGGCTCACATATTAAATGAGGAATGGACTATATCATAATAATCTTACTTGTTCAAACATGACGTTGAGGGGGAGTACATTGTAGTAGTGTACCCCCAATAATAGATTATATAAAGAAAATGGCCTTAACTTGTTATGGTTATGGCTATGGGTGTGACACTCATCTCTATTTAATTCTAAGCCTTTCATTTGAATAATGTTTTGGACCCTCTTATTATATAGAAGTGGATGGCATTCAAAGCACCATGATGTTCATAGATCGCAGCTTGTGGGGGCATAGATTTGAGATTAGGTCTTGAATGTTTGTTCCTTGGCTCTTGATTAAACATTCATTCTAATTGAAAATCTAGTTAATTCAAGCCCTTTTGCTACCAACCAATCTTGATCTCTTCTCCCTCTCCCTCTAAGGGTGTTATGATGGTAAATTTTTTGTTTATGGCCGGTTATGGAAATACAGATACTGTGAGGATCTACTTGGACCATGCAAAAGGCATGTCTAAGAATGTGCCTATGGATTGTGACTGGATGACCAAAATAAAATTAATATGATAATTTCTGTTCTATATTTCATGGGATATTAACATATATATGGGTGGTAACAGTACTTCATTTACATTTTTCCCATTAGAATTCAAAAAATCTGAAACAGATACATATATAAGGTATTAGAATAAATTAAAGGATGCAGGTCTATAATCACAATAACAACTGTGCAAATAATCTTAATTAGAATAAATTAATCAAGGGTTTTTCTAAATATGCACTATATGCAATTATGGATATGTAGTAATAATGAACAACAATACTATAGTCAGGTGTGCTTCAAGCCACAGCTCATGGATGTAAAAAATACCTTTGCTTGTTTTAAGGTCTATACAGTCATGATTTATTATAGTTATTGTGATTACTTTTATGAACAGCTCAATTATAATTTGCAAAGTCTTTCATTGTTAGGATATATTTTTTAATTTCACTCTTAAGTTATTTCATGCAGAAATAATGATTAAACAATGTGGGAGTGGTAAACTATATTTGGACCCCAACCACTGCAAGTGACCTAGTGGTTCTTGCTTAGTTGGGTGTGCTCCCCAACCTAGGTTCGAATCCCGAAGCTGTCAAAGTGGCTAGGCATTGTGCTGCAATGCACAATTGGAGCATTTCACATGCGCCGAAAGGGTTTATCTTGGGCCTAGAAAGCCTTTGGGTTCCCCTTGACAAAGTCAAAAAAAAATATATATATATATATATATATATATATATATATATATATATATATATATTTGGACCCCTCGTTATGGCAATTAATTCGGTCACTATTTTGGCGGTAAATATCGGTCATGAAGACAGCGATTATTACGGTAATAAACACGCAATGATTACGATTATAAGTGCGCAATGAATGACCGTCATAAGTACGCAATAATTAATGCAGCAATAATTGTCATCATAAATGCAGTCATAAAAGCAGAAATAATGGCGGCGTGTCCTCCAAATAAGTCATCACCTATATAAATGCGACCCGACAAGGTAAACCATCTGATTCCGACTATTTCTATTCCACTCAACTAAGAAACGTACTGACTTAGACATCTGAGGGTTTTCTGCATGCAGGTACCCCCCTCCTCCTTGAGCCGATAGTCAAACTTCGAGTCAACGCTCGAAGGAAGCCTCTCGATCGTTCCTAGTGAGCTCCCGCTCCAGTCCGCATTCATTGGTGAGTCAAACTACTCTACGGAATTTTTCGTCACCAACAAACAATAATTAATAATAATGATGTATGAAATTGCACTTATACACTTCTTCTTTTTTTGTGTGAAATTACTATATACGTGAATGATAATTATAGTACATTGGCATAATGTGTTCCTACTTGTTGAAAGGAAAGTGCCAAAACATATAGATATATAAAACCTCAGAAGAGGTCTTACTTTTTGTACTACTTTGGTGTTTCCTTGTCATTGATCTCCTAGGACTCTTCAGAGCACATTATTAAAAGCATGATATGATGACAATCAATCCCCCTATATTCTCTAATCTCAAGTGCAGAGAATCTGAGGGTCCTTACTAGTTACTCCTTACCTAGATAGATGGTGCAGCATCTCCAATTCTCCATTGCACCCCAGCTAGTGGAAGAACTTTTTTATTTTCTTTATTCTAAATTTGAACTTGGAAAAGGTCATCAAATGGGATTTAATTTTGTTTCTTACAAATGGATCAATAATGTTAATGAGGCACTAATAAACTCTTCAGTAATCATGGAATCTCTTTCCTTAAAGAATTAAGCTTTTCTTTTGATATATTACAAACAGATCAGGATACGCAACCATATATTTCTATTTTCAGTTTGACTACTTTCTAAAATCATGATGGGTCAACAACGTTGATCAGCTCGAGAAAATTGAATTGTATGTGATGATTCTGTAGCAATAAGAACTACGAATTTCGCCACCTTTTTTCTGTTTTAAGTCACTCTCTCAAAGACTTTAATCACCAATTAGTTAGATTTAAACAGTTTTGTTGTGTGATTCGATCTGATGTTTAGAGGCATATTCATGCATGAAGAAAGTGATTACCACTTTCTCAAACTTTTATGATTTATGATTGAAGTGCCTCCTTTGCTTACTCACCTGCATACCAGATAGAACAAATGGGACTATGAGAGCTGCATTATTGAGACTGATTAGGCAGAAAGATACCAATATAAAGTTATAAACATGGCCTTGAGAAATTAGAAAATGACACTACCCTTTGTGGTGGTCACATTGTTGCCATTTGGTTCTTGGTTAAATCACATCAGAGATTGGAGCTGCCTTGGTTTTAGGAGACACATTAAGAACATAACCCGCTGATTCCTTGGCCAAACAGGAACTTCTTCCTTATCTGTTATGCCTAATAATTCTTAGTGATGTTTCTTTATTTCTAAATAGTTTCAAGTAAAATATAGGAACACTCATTTCTTAGCTACAATAATGTTGTTGTTAAAAGTTCGAACCTAGCTACAATAATCAAAGAGGTTAAAGAAGAGAAGTTGGAATGGCCAATACAGCAAATGCTGGTGTCCCTGTCCCTTACTTGCTGCCTAACCCTCCCAAGATAAAGGTGGACCGCAACCAACCATTAAGGACTCCTTGTCCTTTTTCAAAATTTTACAAGTTGTTCTTAGATTAAAAGCTTCTGTTAGAGCAAGTCCACCCGTAGTTAAGAAATGTCAAGGTCGAAAAGTCAAGGGGTCGACCAGTCAAGAAACTATTCACTGTCACTGGACATAGGTTTCCACCCGTTCTGTTTCTTGACTAGTCAGATTTACTGTTCATTGAATTTTTTTTTTTAATTGAAAAATTGAAATAGTTTTGATGTAAATAGATGGTAATAATGGAGATTTATGGATAATTAATGTCAGAATTTTCAAATACAACTTTTATTTCATAAAATTTATACTTACATAAATGAAAAACTAGGAATAAGTACAATGCAATTACACAACATGCATAATCACCTAATTATTCAAATCATGATCCTCATCCTCTCTAGAAATCCAATTTGTGTTTGAAGGGTCATCATTAGGGTTAGGGTTGGTGGAATCACCCGTAGAGAAAGGTGAAAATTGTGGTTGTGTAGGATATCCCCCGGGGTAAGGTGGTTGCGGATAGTATCCACCGGGGTAAGGGGGTTGTGGGAATCCACTGGTGATGGGAATCCACCGGCGAAGGGAGATTGTGGGTATGCACCGGGGTAAGGTGGTTGTGGGTATGCACCGGGGTAAGGAGGTTGTGGGAATGGACCACCAAAATTTGGTTGTGGGAATGCACCACCAAAATTGGGTTGCGGATAGTATCCACCCATAGAAGTTGGCGTTTGCTCGCCAAGATCTTCTCTCTCCGCTATCTTCTTTCGCCTTCTTGACCAATAACGCTTTTTAGTTGGCGTCATCTGACTTGTATCAATCTCCATAATACGCTCTTCCCTCTCTTTAATTCTCTCTTCCCTCTCTTGTAATAGGAATGCCTCTTTTCGCATATCCATTTGCAATCGGATACAATCTCGTTGATTTTCCTCTTGGAGACTTCGAGCGAATTCCTCATCGAGTTTTTTTTTGCCAGCGGTTGCCTCTATTATACTCTCGACATCGCTTGACAAAGGACTTTGATCTTTCGCTGCCTTCTTTCCTTTCCGAATTGCTTCTTTCGCAGACTTCCTTCCTTGAGGCCTCACATTAGGATCTGCAGTTTCACCTGCAATTACCTCATCTACATACATGTCCAAGTTGATGGGAGAATTTTCAGCAATTGGTTGTCTGTGCGTATGTTGACTTCCTTCATTTGATGTTCCTCCGGGTGTATGGCTAGGGATGTCTTTAAATTGTGCAAAGCCCTCCACAACAGCGTAACTATCAAAACTCTGAAACATGTGTCTTTTGGTCTTCCCTCTTCTCTTCATCCCGACATGCCACAATTTATGTGCTTCATCTTGCTACGTAATTAAAAAAATTAATAAAAAATGCA